>NC_092363.1:14054693-14320130 GCF_030848805.1 Temnothorax longispinosus | reverse complement strand
TTCGAGGTATAATACTACCACTTTGTTTGTTTTTCGAGGTAACAACATAATACATATGTACTACTATGCGTGTACTTGGCGCATTTTTTTACCTTTTTTTTTAAAAAGGTAATTTTGTACGGTTTTATTTTACTGCAACGCGTAAAGGAGTCTCGCAAAGTATGTGCGTTGACAGAATCAAACACTTTGTTAAAGAAATCTAATGCGATCGCTGTATCATATCTTTTCTTGTTTGGCATTTGTAGGAGACCAATCTGCGACTCAACAAATCTTCCTGCAAAGATAAATAAAATACATATAAATATACATGTATATTATACACTTAAATAAATTAAAACAAAGTGATAATGTGATTACTACTTATCAAATTACCTTTGATTTTACTGTTGTATTCAACATATGCTGATAATCTTGCACTAAGAACTTTGCAGCATTTTTAACTTTCATCTTCTTTATTTTTGGTTTAATTACATGTTCATCAGTTAATGTTGGCACTTGACGATTTAATGTATTTGTATTAATGTCCATCTTATATGCCAGATCAATGACATCCCACGTTGCAAACTGTCGTTCATTTGTTTCTGAATTAGTAACATTAATTTCCAAATTTTTATATAATAAATTATTGCGTATTCCTTTCAAAAGATGCGGTGGATCATAGATGGGTACTATATTTTGTCCGAAAAGTTCAATAGTACCTCCTTAAAAAATGAAAATTATTTTATGTATTATTTATTATGTTTAATATATAATAGATTAATTAAAACTAAATACTCACGATATTCTTGACCTGTCTGTATACATTTACTTCTTGAATCGTCGAGAAGTTTTTTAATGACTGTCATATTTGGCCCTTCTTGGTCGCATATTGTTGCGATAATTGTCAAACCAGCTTGAGTTAATTCATTTACCATTTCCTTGATACATCTTATTGTTAGTAATTGTGGAGATTTTGTTTAACTTTTGCAGAAGTTGTAACTTAATAGAATTTTCCATCCTGTCCAAATTCCTTGTGCCATAAAAACTAATACATGATCGGCTAGCAATGATGTGCGTCTATGTCCCCAATCTTCAAAGCCAATTAATTTGTCATTTGATTGGTCATATTGTAAATTGGCTTCTAATGACATCTCGTCCCACATTAGTACACATAATTTATCTCTTTCATCATTCATTCGTGCAATATGCTGCCGAAGATGCTCAAAAATAAATTAATTAATTCCTGGTTGTAGAGAAATAGTTCGTAACAAATATTTCAGAGTTGTAGCACTCGGTAAAACAAATAATTTTGATAATAATTTGTAACAAGCCCCGGATTGCTTATACAATGATAGTGCTAAAATTTTTTCTTCCAACGTAAATCTCCTTCTCTATATACACAAATAATGACAAAATAGATTTAGTTTTTACAATTTTTCTAATATAAAATTTTTGCAATGATAATTGTATCTGCTCAAAAAACTACAAAATTAAAAAACCTGCGCGAACTATGTCTTTTACAAATAACAAAGATTTACAAATTTATACAATTGCATGATTATAATTCAAAAAATATATTGTTCAAATATTGTGAACTTCGTTCTGGGCAGGTTGATTTTAATATAGATTTTAATTCATTAAATATTTTGAAATCTACTTTTGGAGCATACTTTGTGTTTCGTAATTGCATATCAAAGAACAATCTTTGTGTTGGAGTTAAACTATTAAACTTTTTGTAAAATTGTGTATTTGAAAACTTCTTTGCATCTTTCAGGCGTGTTTTATAATCTATTATTTGTCTTTTCATTCGGTTTTTTTTCTTCGCTAATGTTACAGTTTTCTTATATATTTTTTGTGCTCTTGGTGTTAAATGGCATTGTCTTGTAACAGAACCAAGTATATTTCTTGAGGTACTTGGTGTACTGGGAGTACTGGGACAATTAACTTCTTTATCTGCGATATTATTTTAATCGTTTTGTAACGCACTTGTTTCTGCACATATAAAATTACTTGTAGAAGTTTTATTACACTCATGACTGGTTTGAGATTGTAAATGTAACTCATTGTCAGTTGTATTTGCTTCAGATTCTAAATGCAGCTCAGTTGTACTTGTAGAAGTTTCATTACACTCATGACTGGTTTGAGATTGTAAATGTAACTCATTGTCAGTTGTATTTGCTTCAAATTCTAAATGTATCTCAGTTATACTTGTTTCAGATCGTGAATGTTGCTCAGTAGTATTTATATCATTTACCTCTGTATTAACTATCTGTGCATTACATATATTTAAACTAGGTACTGCATTATGTTTCAGTATTCGACGATTGACAGAGTAAATATAATCTTCAGGCAAAAAATGCAAGTGGCATACTCTATATTTTTTTAAATCCTCTGATGAAGCATTGAAAATAATACTATTGTTTACAATTTCTTTCCACTTTTGTGATAATGTAAGATTTTTTGGAAAAAAGTGGCCAGGAGCCTTTGAGTTCGATTTACAGCCTGGTACAATGCAAAGCCACTCTACTTTTACCATGATTAAAATTGAAAACTGCAAAAGTATAAGAAACTTAAAAATATGTCTTTATTATCTCATCTTATTAGGCATACACGCGAACATAATTAGCAAAAATTCTGTTCACAAACTTTTATGCAAAACAACATTAAAATACCAGATCAATATATATAAAAGCATACAACTAAATAAAGCAATCATAATCTTTTATTATCGATCGCTGCGATATTTATATTTTTATATTGTTCATATCAAGAGACACGGTAGTGTCTCGCGCCAAGTACACGCGGAGCGAGACCGACCGTGACTCTTTTACGCGACGCGACGGGTTGCGAGTACCCGAGATGTTGAGATCTCGATAACGAGTGAACGGATCAAGTTCTAAGTAGGCTTGATCGATAGCTTGGGGTCCAATTAGGGGGGGGTTTCTCTCATAATATTCCGCTACGTGCCCTACGAGCGGAGATATTGCGACGCAAAGTCCAAATGGGAAAATTTATTTTTAAGATACTCCTCCTCCTCCTCCTCCTCCTAACGCCGACGTCTCAATATTATTATGATTATCAGAGAAACGTCCCTTTCACTTTTTCGACGCTGGCGGCGCAGGTATCGCCAGTTTCGATATCGCGCGCGTATTTCGAAATTAGGTCGATAGACTTATCGGTCAGGAGGAAGATTTCTATTTAGGTAAATTAGGTAATATATAATATATATTGAGTCAACGGAAAAGAAGGTTCTCTACGCTTGGCAGAAAGTGCCGCTAGGGAATTTTTAATTCGATTCTTATGAATCAAGCTTGATATAATATATATTAAGTCAACGGAAAAGAAGGTTCTCTACGCTTGGCAGAAAGTGCCGCTAGGGAATTTTTAAGTCGATTCTTATGAATCAAGCTTGAATTCGATGTCTAGGTATCCCAGGTTGCCGATGACGAGGTCCAGATAGTGCGCTTCATAGTTTTCGGTGTCCAGGTGTAATAATACGTTGAATTCGATGTCTACGTGTCCCAGGTTGCCGATGACGAGGTCCACATAGTGCACTCCGTAGTTTTCGGTGTCTACGTGTATTAATACCTTGAATTCGATGTCCACGTGTCCCAGGTTGCCGATGACGGGATCCAGATAGTGCGCTTTATAGTTTTCGGTGTCCAGGTGTAATTGTACGTTGAATTCGATGTCTAGGTGACCCAGGTTGCCGATGACGAGGTCCACATAGTGCGCTCCGTAGTTTTTGGTGTCTACGTGCATTAATACCTTGAATTTGATGTCCACGTGTCCCAGGTTGCTGATGACGGGATCCAGATAGTGCGCTTCATAGTTTTCGGTGTCCAGGTATAATAATACGTTGAATTTGATGTCTAGGTGTCCCACGTTTCCGATGACGAGGTCCACATAGTGCGCTTCGTAGTTGTCGGTGTCTACGTGTATTAATATCTTGAAATTGATGTCTAAGTGTCTCAGGTTGCTGATGACGAGGTCCAGATAGCGCGCTCCGTAGTTTTCGGTGTCTAGATGTAATAATACCTCGAATTCGATGTCTACGTGTCCCAGGTTGCCGATGACGAGGTCCACATAGTGCGCTTTGTAGTTTTTGGTGTCTAGGTGTATTAATAATTTTAAATCTGAATGTAGGACACGTAGATATCGAATTCGAGGTATTAATACACGTAGACACCGAAAACTACGGAGCGCACTATGTGGACCTCGTCATCGGAAACGTGGGACACCTAGACATCAAATTCAACGTATTATTATACCTGGACACCGAAAACTATAGAGCGCACTATCTGGAACCCGACATCAGCAACCTGGAACACGTGGACATCGAATTCAAGGTATTAATACACCTGGATACCGAAAACTATGAAGCGCACTATGTGAACCTCGTCATCGGCAACCTGGGACACCTAAACATCGAATTCAAGCTTGATTCATAAGAATCGACTTAAAAATTTCCTAGCGGCAGAATCAAGAGACACGGCAGTGTCTCGCGCCAAGTACACGCGGAGTGAGACCGACCGTGACTCTTTTACGCGACGCGACGGGTTGCGAGTACCCGAGATGTTGAGATCTCAATAACGAGTGAACGGATCAAGTTCTAAGTAGGCTTGATCGATAGCTTGGGGTCCAATTAGGGGGGGGGGGTTTCTCTTATAATATCCCGCTCCGTGCCCTACGAGCGGAGATATTGCGACGCAAAGTCTAAATGTGAAAATTTTTTATTAAGATACTTCTTCTTCTATCTACTTCTAACGCCGACGTCTTATATGACACTACAAAAAGGCGTGATATCCGTACAAAATTACCTTTTTCAAAAAAAAGGTAAAAAAATGCTCCAAGTACACGCATAGTAGTATATATGTATTATGTTGTTACCTCGAAAAAAACAAAGTGGTAGTATTATACCTCGAAATAACACCCTGTACATATTGTTTATACAATGCGTAATACTACAAAAAGGCGTGATATCTGTACAAAATTACCTTTTTTAAAAAAAAGGTAAAGAAAGGCGCCAAGTACACGCATAGTAGTGTATATGTTGTTACCTCGAAAAAAAAACAGTGGTAGTATTATACCTTAAAAAAATCTAAGTAACATGTGGTAGACGAAATCTTTGTATCTTGAAAAATCTCGAAAAAACTTCACCTCGAAAAAAAAAACAAAGTAGTAGTATTATACCTCGAAAAAACCTAAGTAACAAGTGGTGGACGTAATCTTTGTATCTCCAAAAATCTCGAAAAAACCTAAGCAGTATTATTTTTATTTCCAAAAAATTATTACTCAAGTGATACACATCACAAAATTACGTTACCTTATCAAAAAATGAGTCGCGCTTCAAGTGATCTATTATTACAATTACAAAAAAGAAATGATATCTCTTTTTAAATTACAGCGCCAATTACAGAGAACATATATTTTTCGAGATACAAAGATTACGTCTACCACTTGTTACTTAGGTTTTTTCGAGGTATAATATTACTACTGCTTTTCTTCGATTAGAATAAAAAATTGAATCATGAAGAATTATACACAGAGGTAACAGTACAAAATACAAATATTTTATTAAAATATTTAAACCCAACAAGGGAATACAAGGTATTTAAATACAAAGTTTATATATGTATTTTAAAAGATTTAATCGCATCGCAAAGAATTACAGAGGTAACAGTACAAAAAATAAAAATATTTTATTAAAATACATAAATTTTTCTTGTCAAAAAACTTGGCGCTGCTAGAGAGAGAGAGAGAGAGAGAGAGAGAGAGAGAGAGAGAGAGAGAGAGAGGGAGAGAGAGAGAGAGAGACCTTTTACAAATGTAGATATTACTTATTCTATACTTATTCTATACTTAATTCTAATCGCTTTAAAAATCTAAACTTATCCTAACTTATCCTATACTTAGTAATAAGCCGCATTATTCACCGTCACACACACACACACACACACACACACACACACACACACACACACACACACACACACACACACACACACACACACACACACCACACCCACTCGCTCGCACATACACACCAGGCTGACCTAATTTTGAGGTCTAGCAGCGCCAAGTTTTTTGACAAGAAAAATTTATGTATTTTAATAAAATATTTTTATTTTTTGTACTGTTACCTCTGTAATTCTTTGCGATGCGATTAAATCTTTTAAAATACATATATAAACTTTGTATTTAAATACCTTGTATTCCCATGTTGGGTTTAAATATTTTAATAAAATATTTGTATTTTGTACTGTTACCTCTGTATATAATTCTTCATGATTCAATTTTTTATTCTAATCGAAGAAAAGCAGTAGTAATATTATACCTCGAAAAAACCTAAGTAACAAGTGGTAGACGTAATCTTTGTATCTCGAAAAATATATGTTCTCTGTAATTGGCGCTGTAATTTAAAAAGAGATATCATTTCTTTTTTGTAATTGTAATAATAGATCACTTGAAGCGCGACTCATTTTTTGATAAGGTAACGTAATTTTGTGATGTGTATCACTTGAGTAATAATTTTTTGGAAATAAAAATAATACTGCTTAGGTTTTTTCGAGATTTTTGGAGATACAAAGATTACGTCCACCACTTGTTACTTAGGTTTTTTCGAGGTATAATACTACTACTTTGTTTTTTTTTTCGAGGTGAAGTTTTTTCGAGATTTTTCAAGATACAAAGATTTCGTCTACCACATGTTACTTAGATTTTTTTAAGGTATAATACAACTTACCTTATCAGATAATATTCTTCACACGCTCCACACACGATTTAGTTTATTTCCTTTCAATCGCTTTTCTCTATAATTAATAAGCTCACTTTTTACAGTAGATACCACGTGTACGTATGTACACGGTTTAGCCGTTAAAATGATGTAAACGCCACCTGAGACAATATACGAGAATGAACTAACGCGGCCTGAATTTTCATATGGGAGTTGACCGTGCACGCATATGGGTACCATAAGCAGCGTTTACAATGTTAATAGCGAGTTCGCACAATATACAGGTTCCGAGATATTTGATTTGACGGATTTACCCCGTAGACGTTTTAGCCCCGGTCTTTCCTACTTTTCAAAGAAAATATCAAAAAAATTTTTAATGGACAATATGAGTTTTTTTAGAATTTAAATAAAAAATATTTTGTCAAAATTTCCGAAAACGTCCATGCTCAGATTTAGGTAAAACTTTGTAAATAGATTCCTTTTAGATAAAAAACACATATACCAAAAGGATTTTTTGCGATTTTTTGCTAAACTCCAAAGTTTAGCAACTTTTTTAACATTTTTAACTTGCTGCCTCCGCGCATACATTTTCCACGCGAAACAAACCAAAACAGCTCTCAAGTATTATAATGTAAACAACCATAAAGTCATACCCGTTAAAGTCATAACATAAACATCATTGGCGAAACTTCAGAAAATCAGAAACGTTATAAACTACGATGCATAGTTTTCACGATATCAATTTATATAATTTATCACATAGTATAATAATATACACAGAATTAGCAGTGAGAAAGAGAGAGAGAGAGAGAGAGAGAGAGAGAGAGAGAGAGAGAGAGAGAGAGAGAGAGAGAGAGAGAGAGAGAGAGAGAGAGAGAGAGAGAAACAGTACACACGTAAGCGAGGGAGGGGCTACCGCATCTCCCCCGAAAGCTGGGGGAGGTGGGGGTTAACGTCGGTTTGCGTGAAAAGTGTATGCGTGAACTTTTCATGCGTGGAAAGTTAATATGAATTTTTAAATAATACTTCAATTGTGTGTGTATAAACAGTACACACGTAAGCGGGGGAGGGGCTACCGCACTACAATTTGGAGACAACTTAGACATCTTGGACTTTTTAAAGCGAAGAACGCTGATAAGAATCTCATCTTCACCTCAGACGAACTTAATGAATTTTTTTCCAGTGTTACGGCAGACGCAGATAGACAGCACTTTTAGCACCCTGTTTACTTTGGCAACGAAACCTACAAAGACTCAAAATTCTACTGGAGTAACATCGACCAGTGAGAGGTGACTAAGGCTCTGCAACGAATTAAATTGGATGCGGTAGGAGTTGATGGCTTATCTTGTAAACTCATCATCCGGGCTCTGCCAAGAATTCTTCCTGTTTTGACTCACATTTTTAATTTTAGCTTGACCTACGGTGTTTACCCCGGTATCTGGAAAACTGCTATTATCTGCCCTATTCCTAAGGTCAAATGCCCATCTGAAATGCGGGATTACAGGCCAATCTCGATCTTGTGCGCGGTCTCTAAAGCGTTAGAACGTATCGCGGCAGAGCAAATCACACGTTATCTGGAAAATACTGACAGTTTGGATCCGTATCAATCTGCCTACAGAAGGGGACATTCAACTCAGACTGCACTTATTCGCGTCCTCGACGACGTTAGACAGGCCGCTGACAAAAGGATGATGACTATCGCTGTCTTTTTTGACTTCACTAAAGCCTTTGATTACGTCAATCATTACATCTTGAGACCTTGGCTTCTTCTTAAGATGGTTGTGCTCCTACCTTGACAACAGAAAACAGACCGTGCGCGATTCTGTTACGAGGGAAATCTCGTCAGAGCGTCCAACTTTCTCCGGGGTGCCACAGGGCTCTGTTTTGGGACCTCTCTTATTCGTCCTTTACCTGTTAAACTTCAGCACTGTCCTCAAGTACTGTAAATACCATTTCTACGCGGATGATCTGGTAATTTATCTACACACGGAACTTAAGCTCAACTTAAGCAGTTGAGGCCATTCTTAGAATCAACGAAGACATCACCAGAATCACTCATTGGGCTACTGCAAACAAGCTATCACTGAATCCAAATAAGACAAAGGCCATGGTCATGGGTACCTCCAGATTTATTAGTGGATTAACCTGGGATGAACTGCCTAGGATTCTATTAACGACTCAGTCATTCCTTTCTGCGACTCGGTACAGTACCTAGGCGTCCATCTTTCGAATACACTCTCTTGGGACACACAAGTCACAAAAACGTCAACCAAAGCTTTTGCAACGTTACACCAGCTAAAGTTGTGCAAACATCTGTTACCGCTTTCTCTGAGATCACGGCTAATTACTACCTTGATACTACCAATGTTTTACTATTGTTGCACCGCACTCACAGACATCACCGGAGAGCAGAACCTTTGCTTACGCAGGTCCCTGAACGCTTGTGTTCGGTTCATCTTTCAAATAAAACGGGATGAGCATATCACCCCCTTCTATGTAAAGTATTGTAAAGCTTCGATGGCTCAAAATCAAATCTAGGCGCATCTATTTCGTCGGCTGCCTCACATACTCATCCCTGCATCTCAAAATCTCCGATGCTCCTCTAATATTCGAGCGTAGATGTGATAAAGCAACACGTGAAACAAGGGCTTCGGCCGATGCTCTTATTCTACCACAATGTCGTACAGAATTTTATAGACGCTCTTTCATATGCACTGCTGCTGAGTTCTGGAATCGCATCCCAAACGAAATATGTCATGCACCCACTCTTGGCACTTTTAAGCGAAAACTTTATGACTATCTGCTCTGTAACAATGACTGACATCTTATTACGTTGTATAACTATTGTATGCAATTGTTTCTTTTCCGTATTTTATGATATCTCTAACACATTGTATGCACTGCTACTTTTTCTGTATCAGTTCTATCACACTCGAGGGGACATTGTCCCAGAGCGTTTAATAAATAACAATTTCTCTCTCTCTCTCTCTCTCTCTCTCTCTCTCTCTCTCTCTCTCTCTCTCTCTCTCTCTGTGTGTGTGTGTGTGTGTGTGTGTGTGTGTGTGTGTGCGTGTGCGTGTGCGTGTGCGTGTGCGTGGCGTGTGCGTGTGCGTGAGCGCGCGCGTGTGCGTGCGCGTGTGCGTGCGCGTGCGCGTGCGCGAGTTGTATAACAGTACAAAGAGTACACTTATAATTAGGGATGTACATACAGAATATCTAAGAATTAATACCGAATGTTTTTGCGAAGCTGTCATATCTACTTTTCATCAATAATATTAGTAACTAAAAGAAAAAATATGACGGTTGTTTTAAAGTCTAGAAAATTTTGATAAGTTGCTGATCAAAAAGGTATACACAAAGCTTGCAATGCTTAAATATAAGATAATGATACTGTAAAAGACTCAGGGGCCTATTCTGTAAACGTTAAAGGTATCATTACGTGCTTTGCGCAGATAGAATATATCATAGGAAAGAGGCGCAAAGCATATGTGTAATGATATATCGTTAATGTTTACGTTAATATCGTCATGGCAGTGAATGTGTTAAATATATATAAAATTATTCAATTAATATTTATTTTATAATTGATATATTATCATAACCTGGATTATAAGCAATTGCTTTGTTATAAGCAATTTTAATAGTAAAATTCTCTCTCTCTCTTTCTTTCTCTCTTTCTCTCTGTCTCTCTCTCCCTCTCTCTCTCTCTTTCTGTTTTATCAAATATATCGCGATATCTAATATTGCGTCATAAATTCATGAAAGACGATTATCATTGTTTCTATATGTGTGACATAGCTAGGTTTTACAATCAGAAATATAATTATTGATTTTATTGATTTTTGTGTGTATATGGAATATTTCAAAGTAAAATACTCCTTTGTATCCGCTTTTTATCCAAAAGTTGTAAATAATCTAAAGCAATATTGTGATGTCAAAATGAGTAAATAAGACCACATTTGAATAAAAATATTACTGTTTTGGATATAAAGTACACTTGCTAATGTTTTTACATTTATTATTCAAGTTTTAACTTTTACTTTGATAGATAATCAAAACAGGTAATATTTCAAAATGCGGCGTAACTGATTTAATAATTATCTTTTAAGAAGAAGAAAACACGGCCTATTGTCGAATTATGGAGAAAGTAAAAATCTTATATCTCTTTCTTATTTATTTAAAAAAACCCTGAATGTCTAATAAAACTGTCGAAAGTATGGAACAATTTTTTAAGTAAAGTCTCTTTCTATATTGCAATCAATTTGATTCGTGTTGTAGCGTGTTGAAAGTCATGAATGTTTTATTTGTCAAACGCAAATACTGTCGCTAATCTCGCGAGATGTCCTATAGAAATTTATTAGGCTCAGCAGAACGATTATTCGAGAAGAGCATTTAAAATTTGATAACGCGACTCTATTATAATACTTACTTTAATTCCTCTTGATCTCGTACAAATTTTTATAACTTTTAAACTGATTGTACATACAACCCAGGTAGCAGAATAACGTTTAAAGATGTCTTAATGACGTCTAATTGACGTCTAGAGAGTCATTTGACGTTACTCTGCTACCTGGAAAATTTCAACTTTCTCAGACTGGCGATTCTTGATATTCGTTACTCTCGGCCATATAACATCCGACGAATGGCGAAATCGATCAGAGTAATCTATCGAAGAATTCGTGACTTAGCTACTCTCGCGCACCTATAATTTGCGTAAATCAGGTTATCATGATTTTGCAAAATGTAATAACCATTTTACCGCTTTCACGTATAGAGCGACATACTGCGCTCAGTGATAAATCTGTTTTTTATGTAACTATAAAGAAAACTTTAACATTGCGATATGCGATCTTGTTTAGAAGCATAGCAAAAATGAATTTATATTAACACGTTGTTAATTGAAAATTGTTAATTAAGTTGTTAATAAAAAATATTAGATGTATTTTTGTTATAATGCACATTGCACATGCTGTTGGTGATTATTTTATGGCTATTATATTATACAATAATCAATACATTTATCGGTAAAATTTCTAAAAAATTAGTAACTTTATTAATGTGTGTGAATTTGAGAATTTAACTGCTGTTTTATTCCATATGAATGAATTCATATAATGTATCGATAAAATAGAACGTATTTATAAACGGCGTCACTATAAGATAACACGCAATGACAAAGATATTCTTTGACGAATAAAATGTCAATATATGTATATGTATATCAACACACACGCGCACGCATGCACATACGCACACGTACAAACAGATAATCTTGAAAAATGTGGTTTTTTAATCGCTGCTGATATTGTATGGTATTAAAAGTATTATAGATTAGATATTTCATAAATCACATTATCTTTTTAAGAAAAATCAGTATATTATTAGCCTTTTAAGGAATAAAAGTAAATTTTAAGCTGTGTAATATAATTCATTTGTTTTCATATTGAAGTAGTGACATGTTTCGGCTCTCAAAATAAGAATATTTCTTTGGAAGTAAGGTAAAAATTTAAAATACATAATTTATTTACATAATAATTTTATTATTTTATGATATTTTACGAATAAATACTTTTGAAAACTAATAGTCGACTTGTCATCGAGATATTTTGTCCGAAAAATCTTTTTTATGAGTTTATATCAATCTTAATATAATTTCTAAGTAATTTATTACAAATTCTTTAAATATAGGATATTCATTATTGAGAGTTACAATTGAGAAATGATAATACTATATAATACATGTAAAAAATTAGTATATGAAACATCTTAATTATATAAAAATATTGGTATATGCTGTATATGTCACGAGAAAGAAGAATCTAAAATTATATACATATTGTACGTATATAGTACGTTAAATATAAGATAAATATAGTATATAAGATCGATAGCGCCATTTTTTTACATGTTTTAATTTATTGAGTCAATTTCTGTCTGATCTCTGCAAAAAATTGAATTTTTATTAATTTCTTGTGCATTAAGGGTAACGTTAAATAACTTTAGAACAATACATTATTTATACATTATATACAAGGCGTTGTAAAACGCCTATAATAAATAATATCTAAAAAAACCTAAATTAATAATATAAATTAAAAAAACCTAAATTTAATAATATCTGTAGTTGTAACTCCTTAATCGCATGCTCGTTTACATGAAGAGATGTTATTTTATCCTTATTCAAAGAAATCTTTAAATCTTGATCTTGTCAAAGAAATAATTTTATAATTTTATCTTAAGTTGGCAATGCAATTGTAAAAACTCGCTTAGTGTTTACACATTTTTTAAAAACCGGATTTATAAGTCTTTATCTCCTCGTCAACGGGTGTAGAGTAATAACAACTAGTGTTATAAAATTGAATTTAACTAACATTTATTACGATATCTTATGTCGGTAGTTATAACTGCAGATATTCCTAAACCCAATTAGTAACGTGTAAACTTAGTCGTATGCCCCCTAAACTGATTCGTTTTCGAAATACAGGCTTTCAAGTTGTGAAAAAAATATTAAAATTTCGAAAATCTGGAAAACGTTTAACGATATTTTATTCAAATTTAGTATGTGTATACATACGGTATTAAGAACCATCTTTCAGTATCGATAAAACTTTTTCAGATCCACCATCAGGAACGTGCGTAAATATATTAAGTTTTCTTAATGAGAAAATGGTACGCCACTGTTCTATTCCAAGTTTAACAATTTTTTAAAATTCTTGAATTAAAACTCTACAAAAACTGCCTCCAGTGTTTTTTAAAACAATGCGTCGCTTTTGAAATTAGGTAAAAAATTGAAATTAAAAATTGTAAATACAATCATGTGTATCAATACTAGTCAATATCGGTACTGGACTACTGAAAAATGGTTCTTAATACATGTACGCATACCAAATTTGATTAAACGGTTCTCTATCTTTAAACGGTTTCTTTCGAAATTATTTTTTTTACAATTAACTTTGACACCCTGTATTTTAAAAACGAAGTAATTTAAAGCATATGTTTATAGGAGTTTTTTTTCTAAAATAAGCCACGAAACATCTCCTTCAATTTTTTGTACTTACTTAGGAAACACTCTGTATATTTTTACTACGTAACGTACGTATATGTATGTACATACATCAAATCCGGCGAACAACTGAAATTGAGTCGAGCAGCTGATTTGTCGTCCATGTTTTCCGTCGCTCACACCCGAGTGCGGCCGAACGGTAGCGAAGGTGACCGAAGACGCAATGAGAAGTCGGAGCGACTGATCGGCGATGGCGAGTAACGAGCGAGGCGAAAATTGCCGAAGTGTTCCGGCGCGAAAGCCGTTACCTGTCTGTTCTGTCTGTCGGTGTCGGTCAGTCGCGAAACGACAGTTCGCGCAGTTAGTCGTGGATTTTTAGTGAATTTGTTGATTTATCGCGCACGAACGCAATAACTACACCGCATTTCTCGTTTTTGCGATAATCCGCGTGATCCGCAATATCACAATCGCGGACCATCGTACGGCGCCGCGTGTTATCGTGTCGTGTAATCGTTGCGTAATCAACAGAGAGATAAAACGGTGAGGACTATTTAGCACGGTTGTTTCCGTGAGATTTTTCTGTATCGCCGGAAATGCGCGTGGCCATTTAAAAACTATTCGTTGCAATCGCGTTTATTACCGGAGCAACGAGTGATGTGAACTGTGGAATTTATGATGGTGATCAAGTCCAATATTTTGGAGTCATCTACTTGATATGACAGCAATACGATTTTGATTTTAAGGTAAGATTATATAGAATTTTGTTTAAGAGAACACACGTTTTAAAAATCTTGCTATCATCAAGGAGAATTCAATGCACTATACTGGAAACAATAATGGTGTACTGCATTTAATATTATACTATATAAAGAAATGTGATACTTCCTTGTAGTTACGAAGATAAATATTATTTTCTGATATAAAATCCATACATAGCTAATTTTTTGCAGTTGATTACGGCAAACATCGTTTCTATAATGTTACGTTGGATAAGAAAATTACGCAGGAATTATTGGGAATGTGATTACGTTTCGCATGAAATGTTTCAAACATCTCGAGACGTAAGCATGTATTTACGAAGGAGACATATTGTGATCCTATACGTAAAATAAACACTTTAGCATAGTTTATACTTTATTCAAACTAATTGCCGTGTCAATAATAGCAACAAATGAAACTTGCGAATTGTTTGAGCAGTATATTATAAAATTAACGTTATTCAAATTATTATATTTTTTCGATTTTTTTATATTTTATTATTGATTTCTCATTAAAAGTAACGAGCAGTTTTATCCTTTGGTATATTCCGAAGATATTTAAAAATGATTGCATATCTATTATTTACATCTTTTGCAGGATGTTTTATTAAAATTGTCATATTAAGATATTTGTCTCATAATCGTATATTGAAAAAAAATTATGTCTAATTAGTTTTACGCAATATTATTTCAGTAATAAATAATGCATTACTTTCGTAATAATATTTAAATAATATTTAAAATATAAATATAATTACTTTTATAATATAATATTATTGTATTATGAAAATAATTATGTACTTATTTTATATTTATTTTACACAATTTGTATAAATAATAGATTGAGGATAACGTGAAGAGATATGAAGAGTACAGAAGCATTCGGGCTAAATAAGAATTAATACAATTGTGTAAACTGATAGGAATTTTTAGATATCTACGTATCGCAGATCGACATCAGAAAACTTGTCCCAATTTATTCCATCATAAATAGTCTACAAAAGTGTTATCAATCATTTCGATTTGATCACCTTGGCAATTTTTGGATTAGAATTTGATCGATCATATAATGTTCATAGATTATAGTAGAGTCTAAAATTTTTTTATTACAATTATACTGCTTTCTTTCGCAAGTATATTACGAATATTTGTATTTAATATTACAATGCCGATTTGTATATATGTATAAACGATTATGTCGTACATTTTGTGATTATGTTTATGTATTGCGTCCGATGTTCCGATATTTACCTCGTCATTCGATGATTATACGGTTCAACCTTTCGAACGATCTTTTTTGCAGCAATTCTGTGAATTCTTAAATACATATACATATACACGTATCTATACAATATACATATATACACGCGCATTCTTTAATATACGCTACCTATCTTCAAACCTTGAGTAATGTTTTCATAAGGATTTTATTTACATTGATGACTTATAATAAATATTCACAATATTTTCTACTTTTAATGTTTTCTACGTTTTGCAGAGTGCAATAGTAAGCAACTTTATATCATTACATTTTATCGCAAGAACAATATTTAGAAACATATTTTGAAAAATATTGCAAATTTATGATACACCCAATTTATGATATACTAAGAGAAAAAAAATAGTTGCAGTTACTACAATTTCACTATAATTTATAGTTATTTTCGGTGCCAACTACATTTTTATAGTTATTTTAACAATGTGAATTATAGCTACATTATTGTCATAGCTTTAACATGCATTCATTCAACCATAACATGGTTTTATACACTAGAACCTGTGATTTATGCACAGTAAGTCGCACTATAAATATGATGAAAATGATTATAATCGAAAAATCTATACATATAAGATTATTTTTATTAATATTATAGCAATAATATAACTATAAAAATAAGAACCTCTGCAACCATAATTATTTTACTATGCAATTATAGTCGTAAATACCAAATACTTTTCTCTCAGTGTACGCTTTAATTTACAAATTTTTAAAATAATGAGAGAGTGAGAGAGAGAGAGAGAGAGAGAGAGAGAGAGAGGAGGGGAAGAGAAAGTAAAGGAACAGATAAAAAAAGATTAAAAATGATGCAAAGTAATTAAACATCACTATTTTTATAATATTATACATCATATTAAGATATTGACACACTATATTATTTGATAGTTAAGTTATCTGATAGAAATTGGGTGCGATCCACTTGGCGCTCCAAACGCTCTTGGAAACATTTTATCCTTGTTGTTTATCAAATGTTAAACAAGAACAAAATGATGCTCTGAAGCGTTTAAAGAGTCTACTGGATCGCACCCTATATCATTTGGTTGCATTCACGATTGACATGAAAAAGATTTTCGCGAACCTTTCTTGCGCCACAATACTCACAATCACTTATATAGTGACGTCACGTGCCGATTTAAACAGCGTGATATCGCTTATCGGCGTTGTGTATCTTCATATTTAAACTACGATTTTACGACTGACAAACAAGCGCCTGTTTTCTCTCAACGAGAAGATCGCGTTACGTCCTTTTTACCATAATCTCATCGCGCGCCGTTAGGAAAACGGTTGTAATCAATTTTAATTGCACGTTCCCTCGGCTCCGACTTCCGTTGCGCGAACTCCGCAAGGATGCCGACATTATGCGTCTTTATTGCAAGATGATTAACAAACCAGTCTCTTATCGAATACCGTATATAATCGTTATTTCGATCTTTGAAAATTATAATGATCTAATATCAATGTCTTTAAACTTGGCAAGATTATTTTTCTGTCTTTTGCTATACATATATAGCAGGTGTGTTTTAAAATTGCCTTCTTAACTACAATTTTGCAATTGACTAGTACCTTTATAAAATTTGTTATACCTATACAATATCAGATTAAATATTTGATTTACTTGGAGTGAAAACTTAATCTGACTGGTTTGGTTTAATTAGTAAAGAGGCAGTCTTTACTTTTTTCTATGTATATAGACTTCCATAAACTTATTGAAAATATTTTAAAGATATATTCTTTGATAAGATTGAAATTAACATTAGGGGAGACCGGGGCTAACTCGACATCGGGGCAAACTTGACACTAGACTTTTTGCTAATTTAAATCTATCGTAGAAACTTGCCTTTCCTACTGTAAATGCGTCTTTATGTGCCAGTATTATCAACGAGATTTGATGACATTCTGAGTTATGGTGTAATTTTTAGCGCGACATAAGCGTTTTTGATGGTAAAAAGTAATTTTTCTGATCTCTCGAAAATTTCTACTCTTTTATCGAGCTTTACTCTTGCAAACCTATATGTAAATGATTTTCATAGAAAATTTGATGCTCTACATGAGCAATATAATACAAATCCGATAATCGTTTTTGGATATTTTCAAAATTTTCATGTTTTTGAAGTGACAAAAGTGAAAAACGACGTCCGGGGTAAAGTCAACACCATGCCGTTTCGTCGGTTTCCAGTAACAAACGATGCTTGTCATGCACGCCCGTATGGCTCATGACAAATGTATGCGCACGTCCGATCGCGAGTTTACCTGCATTAATTGTTTTTCAGACATGAGTTTAGATGAAAATAATTGAAAGTTCAACAATTTTTGTTCTCATTATTTCAAATGATGTTCTAGCTACTTTATTCCAAATTTTTGTACTTTTTAAATACACAATAACAATGTATTTTTATTTTCAAACAGTAAAAAATAAGTTCCAGATCAAATTGTGTCGATCAGACAAAGTGTTGAGTTTGCCCCGGCGGGGTGTCGAGTTTACCCCGGAATTTTTCAATTCAAAAATTTGTCTTCGCGTCATTTTTCCTTTCCTGGCGGCAAAGCGACGTACAGCAAAACTTTCTGAATCAATTTTGTACCTGAAGGAACACTCTTTAAATATATACCATTGAATTTGCCTAAAAATTTTAATTAAATATTAAAAATTGCCTTTGAAAAATTAGTGTCGAGTTAGCCTCGGTCTCCCCTACCGTTTAAATTATTGTAATATAAGTCTCTATTTATTATCACCAATGTTCAGTTAATTAATTTTCTGTTTAAAAAAAAAATGTTTTAAACATATTTTTTTGCTACATCGAATTACGTTCGTATTGCTATAATTTGACTTTATGTAAGATCCAAACGTGATCTTGATCAATTTAATATAATTTAATAGTTTTTTTATCTCCCAATAGTTACTCTATGCATTCAAAATGTAGTCATATTATTATGTACGTTACGCTTTTCTTCGTGCGTTGCCGTAAGATTGGCTTGCATGTCACGTAACGCAAGATTTTCACGTAAGGCGTAAGATGCTACGACAATGTTCGTGTGCCCTTAGGGCCTAAGCAGAATGGCTGTCTTATAACCTTAAGGCAGTGTTTTATGCCTTTTAAGTGTTAATGTTTCCTGTCTTGTGTAGTATACGTCGCGTATTTTTACGCACGTATACGTCGCGTATTTATACGCACTGCCTTAAGGTTATAAGACAGCCATTCTGCTTAGGCCCTTACTAAGAAACGTCGTCGTCGTCGTCGCCGTACGTACCGTTGCTTTTGCATCGATAGATGGCATTTGAGACTATTGAAAAGAGACAGCATATACGTACGTGTGCGTGTGCGCTCAGTGCAGATATATATTTGTGGACACTGTAGAAATATCCCAAAATGGACAAATTTGTATATCCATATGCTATCCTTCTATGCCAACGCCATCTGCATGTAATTCCGATCCTGATCTCTTTCTGTTTCCTTCTATGGTCGGGCTGGCCAGGATTTCATGTCGATCACGTCGAAAATTATACGTTATTTATATCAAATCCTTTTTCTTCTTTTACATCTAAAAATCATATTGTGTGCCATTGGCTTTATATCATTATAATAATATATAAAAGTTAGATCTTTTTAACCCCTATTAAAATTTATATATATGCAGTTTTTACAATCAACTTACAATAATTTCTCTGCGTAAACGGGGTTTTGTAGTAAACTTATAATTTACTTCGGATAAATGAGTAAATTACTACAGAAAGTAACGCTATCACGTTACCTAACCTAACCTAAACGTAGTAAATTTCGCAGTTTAGTTAGAAATATTTTGTACCACCACATCTACGTTGCTCTCTTGCTGAACAACATCAAATATATATTAAAATGCATAAGTAGTCTTTTGTCTGAAAATAGATTTATATTTGTAAATTTTTATGTGTATTGTTGGTGCTTTATACAGGGTATCTCTAAAGTCTGACTCAGCGCCTTGGATCTGGGAATAGGCTTTAGATATGGAAAAATGTTTCAGATAAAAGTTGTAGGATATAAAAGGGGGCAGATAATGAAATTGTGGACTTGATCTCGAATGACCTTTTCAAGGCCAAGTCAATGTGATCAAAGTTTTTTTAAATGGAACCCCCATTTTTTATAACATATTCTTGTAGCCCTTGTCGAGACGTTTTCAAAACATTATAATAAAGCTCTCTTTCATTAAGGACTTTCATCTGAAATATTTTAAATTTTGTTATGCTACTTTTAATATAAAATATGAAATATCTTGTAAAATATTCATTTTTCGATGACTTCACCTACATACTTTTTTACATAGAATAATAAAAAGAATCGAATAATAATATTAATTTTTGCATTTTACAATATTGCAAAATTAAATATTTCTACAAAATACAATCAAATAATTTTTTTTACAAAAATTGATTTCTTTTATTATTCTGCGTATAAAAATATAAAGTCATCGAAAAGTGAATACTTTATGAGATATTTCATATTTTATATTAAAAATATAACAAAATTTAAAATATCTTATGAAATTCTTAATAAAAGAGAGCTTCATTATAGTGTTTTGAAAACGTCTTGACAAGGGCAAGAATATGCAATAAAAAATGGGATATTTTATTTAAGAAAACATGGATCACATTGACCTGGCCTTGAAAAAATCGCTCAAAGTCAATTTCATATTTTTACCATCTGTCCCCTTTAATATCCTACAACTTTTATCTAAAACATTTTTCCATATCTAAAGCTGTTCCTGAGGTCCAGGGGACTGGGTCAGACTTTAGAGATACTTTGTATAATAACTATAACTATAGTTATATTTCAAATATATAATTACTTCTATACGTTTTTTTTTCTATTTAGAAAGTGCTCTAAAGCAGTGGAAAATTGAAAATAAGTTGAATAAGCCATTAAAACTTGGCTGAGATGTGCAAAAGAAAGAGCAGGGAAAGAAGCAAAATAAAAAAAAAACATTCTTTATTGTGAACATTTGCATTTGCACATGCAATTTGTGAATTTATTTCATTTTTGCTTATTTTGAATCATTTTTGTTTTTAAACAATGCAAAAGTGTGAATTTGAAGTAAAATTTTTAGAAAATCTGAAAATTTTTTTACAAAATTTGAGTAAACACTTATTGAAATTTCAATATTAGTTTTTATAACTATTTTGTACAAATTGCTGTTTTCTTTAATTAATTTGCAATACGCGTGTGCAATACGTTTAACAATACATGTATGTGTGTGTGGATACATACATATATGTATATGTTTTATATAATTTTTAAAATTAATATATTATTTTAAAATATTTAAACATTTAATTGTTTAATTGTTTAATTTTACCCTTTTAATGTAAATTATAATTCTGGATGTTTCCTTTTATCATGTCCATAGGACGTCCATCGGATATCCTGTGGACATGTTTTAGGGATATAAGTATGTCCACCAATTTCATAAACAAATATATTATGGACGTCCATAAAATGTCCAATGGACGTTAAACGGATGGCCTATGGACATCTTCAATATCCTTAAAGGACGTCTTATGGATGTCCATCGGATATCCGTGTGCTGTCTGGGTAATTGAGTCTCTCAGTGTGATGAATCACCAGTTTTTTAAGTAATGCGTAATTTACCTGTATCTAAATATTATTTTATGTACCTAATTAGTAATTTTTGTGATTAATTGCTAATTCAATAAAATTTGTTTCCCTGGTTAACACTACAAAATGCGTGATATCAGTACCAAATTACTTGTTTCAAAAAAGGTAATAAAGGCGCCAAGTACACGCTGTACACGCAATGTATTTTGTAAGTCCAAAAATCCAACCTAAGTGGTAGTAGCTTTATTTCTCCTTAAAATTGCGTAACCTGACTCAACCTAAGTGATGTGTATTTCAAAAAAATATATGAAATCTTTAAATTATGCCAACTACAAAGAGAATATATATATATTGCTTTGAAAAATAATTGTAGTGCAACTACTTTTAAAAAATAAAACCTAAGTGGTACATATCTTTGCGCTCCCATTCAAAGGTCTTCCTATTCCAACCCAAGTAGCTTTAATTCTTCTTAACAAAATTATAATATTACAAAAAATCATTTTAATCACAAAGAATTAAAAAAGTAATAGTAAAAAATAAAAATATTTAATTAAAAAAAAAACAAATAAATTTTTATTGTAAAAAAACGGCGCTGCTTATAGACTTCTGCTAGAAATTTAATAAAGTACTCAAATTTTTGAATAAAAAACAATAAAAATTATTTAGGGAAGAATGTGACGAGAGTAAAAAAACAACGCCAAGTTTTTTTACAAGAAAAATTTATTTATTTTATTTTAATTAAATATTTTTATTTTTTACTGTTATACTTTTTTAATTCTTTGTGATTAAAATGATTCTTTGTATAAATATTATAATTTTACATACTCAAGCAATACATGTTATTTTTTCGATTTTATTTATCACAGAATATATACATTTTACTTATCACAGAATATGTGTAATGTGTATATATGTGCGTGCGTGCGTGCGTGCGTACGTGCATGCGTCCGTGTGTGTGTGTGTGTGACTATTTAAAAACGGGCTTAGTGCGATAAATGTGGTTTAATGCCAAAATCGCGCAAATTAACTTTTATCTTTAATATAGGGTAACTCGGGGGAATATGCCATACTTAAGAAAAATATGATTTTTTTCCTATTTCTCTTTTTTTTTGAGGTATCTTTGCATACTAGTCTTCTTTTTCCTTCTTTTATCTGTTATTTATATATGGTTTTAATGAAATATTTTTATTTTTTACTATTAAAAAAAAAAGAAATACAAAAGTTGCAAAAGTGGCATATTACCCCCATGTGGGGGTAATATGCCACATATACAAACATGTATAGTAATTTAACTTTAGAAGGGCATTTTTGTCTAAAAACATGTAAAAGAATATTTTATTACAATTTCAATAAAACACTAAGAAAATTCTAAAAAGCACGTTGTCATACTTGTCATACTGTACTTACCCCATAAAAACTATAATACTGACAGGAAGTAAGTAAAACTTGGGTAAAACGTCAGATATAATATCTTTAACAATTTCACGGTATTTACAACAACGCTCCTAGCCGTAGCTTTGTTAAACATAACGAGTGGCATATTCCCCACACTGGCATATTTTCCCCAGTTATAACCTACTGCCCTCCCTTATGTATGCATCACTGTATTCAAATCTTTCATTGCTCGAAGCAGTGCCGCAACTCATCAGCTGACAACTCTTTCAGCACGTCTGTTGTTTCCGATTTCATCTCGTCAATGGACTGAAAATGAATTTCTTGTAACGTGCTTTTCACTTTTAGAAATAGATAGAAGTTGCACGATGCTAAAATTCGGTTAATACGGAGGATGCTAAAGCACTAGAATGAGTGTATCGGTTAGAAATTGCCTGACGGAAATGGCGCATTGTCATGGTGCGCAGAATCCACGCATTGTTCTTCCACAAATCCGGCCTTTTTCTCTCTCATTCGTTCTCTCAGTTTATAGGTCAAGGTAAAGTTTCCAGAGAGATTTCTTCAATTTAATAAGAAATTTGAAATTAACACGCTGTTCAATTTTTAAATTAGGCGTAATTTCGGCAAGACAATACAACCGAATCTGCTTCAAACAATGGCCTCCAATCATGCTCAAACTAAATGGAGCCGCGGCACGTGACTTGTTCGTTCCAGAAAGTTTCAAGATAAATGATTTGAAAGACGATTTCTGCTACTGCGATTGCTGGACTAGATAACACAAAGTCTCGTTTTAAATAGCTTTACCTCATATATACAAAGTTATCGGAAAACTGAAATTAACTAATGCTATATTATTTTGCGAACAGTGTGAAATGAATTAAATGCTACTTTGTAGAAAAAAAATCCATAATTTTTAGCACATAGTGTAAGAAAAATATACATTTGTAACTTGTGAAAATAAACATAAAGAATTAAAATTTCAACTGATTGGATGATATATGTCCAGAAAATTTTGGCGTGAATAATCATTTCCATGAAAAGAAACATACTTGGGCTTAAGTAGGTCAAATATTATGTACGTTTGTGGGCATATATATTTTGTATGTTATATAATATGTGGAAACAGAGATTTTATATTATAATGAATTATTCCAGATTGTAGAGAAGCTTGGTTAATAGAAAGAGATCATTTAGATCAGCAGTGCTTTTTGATGACAGAAGTTTGATAGGCAGTCTTTGGCGTTATTCACCAAAATCAAGTTTACCATAAGCTTTTAATTAGCGTTGCAATAATCAACTTCCGTGGTTTCTTAGCTACTGGATATGATTGCAGTATAACCGTATATATTTACACTTTCCT
Organism: Temnothorax longispinosus; assembly: GCF_030848805.1. Taxonomy (NCBI): domain Eukaryota; kingdom Metazoa; phylum Arthropoda; class Insecta; order Hymenoptera; family Formicidae; genus Temnothorax; species Temnothorax longispinosus. The sequence goes on along the minus strand of NC_092363.1, from coordinate 14,296,038 downwards.
TTTTTTACGATTGCAAGAGCTTACGGGACGTATATCGGGAACCAATATAGCTTTTACCTATAAGCATTGCGATATCAGGCGATGTGTATATACTTCCGTGATTGTCTCGTAGAACACATCCGCGCCGGAAGGAACACTTTATAGCTTTCGCAACACACACACAACAATTTCATGTGTCTTCGTTTAAGGCAAATCGATCCGTTACTTACCCTGAGAAATTCGTTCCTTTTTCATTTTATTCGTGTGCCTTTGCTTCGTACACCGCATGACATGTGCGGCATAACGATAGGAATATATACATGCAAATTACACAATCATAATAAAGATATAAATTAAATAATATAGTAGTGATATATAATGTACACTAAAAAAAAAAAAATTGTTAATCCCAAGAAATATTTAGTTCGATATGTGTTCAACTAAACATTTTACTTAATTAACTAAACATTAGTTGAATTAATTAATTCTTGATTAAAGAAACTAAATAAATTGTTGAAAAAACTAATGTTTAGTTAACTAACTAAAATGTTTAGTTGAACGTATTGGACTAAATATTTCTTGGGATTAACAATTTTTTTCTCAGTGTAGTGGTATAAAATAATACATAACACACCGCATCAAGAGCAAACGTTTATTTCGATAAAACAGTTAAACAGTTAATATTGTTTTAATATATATTTTATACTGCAATAGTGTAATAAATCAGAAAACAAAATTTTGTATTTTAATAAAATTAATTGTGCAAAAAATGCTAAATATATTCCGATTAACTAGGATGAGATTTTTGAGACCGCGAGAGGTTTAATCGCTTGTCTCAAATTACTCTCAAATATGAACATAAACATAAACATATAAATAAACATATACAAATTTATCTTTTAATAAAAGCTTCTCTATACATTTAGCAAAAAATGTTGTGTCAAACATTGCAAAATAAATAAATTATGTAATAAATTATATAATAAATAAATTATGTAATAAATTATATAATAAATAAATTATGTAATAAATTATATAATAAAAAAAAATTATGTAAAAAAATTACTTGAATTTTTTAATAAATAATGTGTACATTGATAAACGTACAGACGAATATATTGTGCGTTTCATACAACTGTATGTATAATATATAAATTCGGTGATTATCGTTTATTAGTATTTATTAGTCGTTTCTCCACTATTATTATGTGTTTTATGTATGTACACGCATGTATACCTATATACATATACGCTCGTATACACCAAGCGTAAGTGCATTTGCACGCAACGAATCTATGTATGTTTTGTAATTTACTCAATTTCCGATTACCAACTCACAATCTCGATAACAGATACTACAAGTACCTCCTTTTCCTGTCTTCTACCGCGCCGCGATTTAATTTTTTAATTTAACATCACAACGATGTAGCACGTTTGCAAGATTATTGCAAGTATTAAAGTTACCTACATGTCGAGATGCGAAACAATGCCTCCAGTTTTGCGATATCGTACGGTATTGCGGTGATTAGTCATACTGGTCAAATCTATTAACATACACATTAAAAAATATTTAATATATATATTTTATAGAAAAAATAGTTTTAAAGAAATATCAACATATTTATGTTATTACTAGTCTCTTTTTTAGATATGAGAAACATATGTTTATCAATTTTTTCTTAAATTTTACTTTTTACTTGTTTTAGACAGTTTAGAATTAAAACAATAATTTTTGACACTTTTTTGAAAAAATAATTTAAAAAATTAAGATGGTCGTCTATCAGATTAATGTTACTCTAAACAATGAAAGAATCATGTTATTTAAGATTGTGATTACACCATCTCGTTAACCTAATGAGTCAAAAAAGTTATTGCTATTATATTATATTAATGCTACAATATTATCCTAATACTATCTAATTTGTAGCATTTATAGTTTTGTAATATTTTACGAATGTTATGAATTTGTCAATATTAAATATTTTCATAATTAAAGTTTACATATAAAGTTTATACAATAAAATTTTGAGTTATTTAATTACAGCCCAAGTTCTTAAATTCTTGCAGTTTTATTTTTCATAATTAGAAAAGCTATTATATTACTTATATTTTTATAAATTATAAAATATTTGTTATATAGCACTTTGATATCCGTATATACAATTCAAAATGATCGTATTGCTGATTCAGCTAATATACGTAGTTTTTCAAATATGGACGTGTCTATTGTATCGCTCATATGATTCATATTATCATATTGGAAATAAAAATTAAATAGCGTTTATGTTTCATTCTGAGTCTAAAGATAAGACGTATTGTAATATCATATAACAGATAACTTAAATACTATTGATATCTGGATCAATCATTACTTAGCAATTTATCGTGAATCGATACAAGTTAGCCAAGTTCGATAATTGCAGCAATCTCATTTTTTCTGCAAATATACGTTATTTTCTTGTTCGAACAGATCGTTATGCTTGCTAACTGATTGCGTGTTACAATAAAACACTTAAATATTAACTTTTCATTGCTCTAGTGTTAGGTGAGCGCTAACATTACATCTTATCGTGCGTTCGCGTAAAAGTGTCACAACGGTCTTGCGCTGTGCGTGTACTTGGCGCGAGACTACCGTGTCTCTTGATTTCTATAATTACATATAAGATATGGCACAAAAGTTGACTCTGAAACGTTTTTATTTATGACTTTTTATTTATAACCTTTTAGATTATATTTGTATAAGAATTTTCCAAAATTTCTTTAATACAATTTTTAGATTAGATTTTGAAAGTGCTAACATGTGATATATCTAAATGCAGCGCTCAAAAGAAAATACGTAGAGTACTGTCGACGCAACTCGCGCTGTTGTCAAATCTAAGGTTTACTGTGACAAATTGATGTACCAGTCGATATTTCATCCTCTTGTTACAATACTATACTTGGGGTGGAGTCTATTTTCAACGTCTGTTAAACTTTAATCGACCGTTAACTTTTCAGAATAGCCAATTTTTATTGATTATTCTGAAAAATTAATAATCGGTTAAAGTTTAACAGACTTTGGAAATAGTAGCCCTTGATTTGAGAAACCTACGTGACATACTAATCCAGTGACAAACATACCACGGCACTAACACGAGAGTACTGACGTTCGTTTGTTGAACGACAACAATGGAGGGTTAACAACATTAACATTTAATAATTATTTGGATTTTAATAAATTATTTGGAGCAATTATGAAGATATTGGCATTAAATTATTCTCGATTTTGGTAATGATGGACGCTAGTTACTAACACCTGTATGTAAAATAAAATTTTAATTTAAATTCTTAAAAGCTATAAGAGTTAATAAAATTTTGTCTTCTGAAACGTGTTATTGATTAACAATTTAATATTATGCAGTATTTCAAAAGTATTGTATAATTTTTATATAGAACACGTTTATTGTTTACGTTAACGATTCTTTGATGAATTTACAGTTTAGTTTTTTCTTGATAAATAAAGTTTTCCTTAAATGCCATTAATTCTTCTGTATAATATAGTTACCTCTTATCTATAATATATAGTATAATTGTTATGACTTTTCCGTATTCAACACGAAATATTTCGAGCATAAAACTTTTTTACAATAGTAACGACGTTAAGCCTGCAACTCTGTCCACTACGCACTTTCTCAACTGACTTGGCTTTCCCGACCAAAGCCAAGTTCATGAAAACTGGATTCTGTGTATATAATTAAAGCAAATAGCCCTCAACAAGTTTGCAACCACAAATTAAAATGGTTTGTAAAAGAAGAAAAAGAGAGAGATATAAATATAAAATATCTATATGATTACGATGCAATAAAAATTCTTAAATGCTATTTTTTTTATAGAATATATATGATGTATTATATTAAAGTAGGCATATATTAATTAATTTTATTAAAAATTTAATTTTATTAAGAATATGAAAAAAAAAATAATAATTTAGGACTCTCGAAATTGGAAATTTGTAATAGGATGGCTATGAGAGTCAAACGCAGTTGTCTGTGCGTAGATGATCAGAATCACTGATTTATTCCAAATCCATTCCAAATGAAATACAATCGAACGTTTCAGCTCATAGATCGAGCCATCTTCAGCGATATCAAACGACGAATAAAATTAAAATATTGCACAGTTCTCCATTCCAAAGTGGTAAGTTTCCTGCTTGGAGATTTCAAGAAACGAAATTGAAAAAGACTACCAGATCCATATCTGTAAACATAGTTTCCTTATTACACCAAGTATTAGTTAAAAATTCTATGGTAACTCACCAAGTAGTCTGGAGAACAAATGCATCAGAATAAGCCAAGTGAGGCGGGTATATAAATGCGAATAACCATATTCGCAGAAATACAACAACCTAGTCTGTTATTACGGAACATAGAATTAATTTCGACCACGAATTTGATTGAGAGAACGTTGAAATCCTAGATAGGGAACGATATTTAGGAAAACAACTTGTTTCAGAGATGTCTCATATCAAGCTACAAAAAAATAGTCTCAACTTGCAAACGGATACAGAATTTATGCACCATGCATATGTGTCAATTCTAAATAAATTGTAAACCATGCCCAGAGAAACAATTTGCGTCGTACCGCCTGACATTGCCTATACATAGAATTTTTAGTTTCATACTGTCTTCATCTACACGTTTAGAATTTTATTGTTTATACACCGAATATTTATTAGTTTTATTTTCTTACTTATTTGACCAACACGTTTTATAATTTGACTTGACCTACACGTTTACAATTTTCATTGTTTATACACCGAATATTTATTAGTTTTATTTCTTACTTACTTGACCTACACGTTGTATAATTTGACTTAAGACCTCTTCCTGTTAATACCGTTTCGTGCGTCGTGCCGTCGGAATCTCAGAATCCCGTGTGCAAATTATACTTTTTTCTCTGTGATGTTCACACCGCATTTATATACCCGCCTCACTTGGCTTATTCTGATGCATTTGTTCTCCAGACTACTTGGTGAGTTACCATAGAATTTTTAACTAATACTTGGTGTAATAAGGAAACTATGTTTACAGATATGGATCTGGTAGTCTTTTTCAATTTCGTTTCTTGAAATCTCCAAGCAGGAAACTTACCACTTTGGAATGGAGAACTGTGCAATATTTTAATTTTATTCGTCGTTTGATATCGCTGAAGATGGCTCGATCTATGAGCTGAAACGTTCGATTGTATTTCATTTGGAATGGATTTGGAATAAATCAGTGATTCTGATCATCTACGCACAGACAACTGCGTTTGACTCTCATAGCCATCCTATTACGAATGAAACAAAAATATATTTTAAAGAATATATGATTGTGTGAAGAATATGTGAACTAAATTTTGAAAAAAATTCATAAAAAGTTAACTATTACTTTTATTATATTATTTAAATTATATTATTATATATATTTATTCAAAAAAACGAAAAAATGAGAATGTCTATAATGTCTTTTGAAAATTATTATCGTTTTTTGTTACTAATCTTTGCATATTATTTTCTATATTAGTTTCTATTAATACATTTAATACAGTTTAATTAATACATTTAAAACAATGAATTCTTAGCGAATTATTATGTAGCAAAAAAACAATAATTTTATAGAATTTTTAATAGTCTAAAACGAGGCGTTTGAGACATTGTTCATATGAACTTTTCTTCATAAAATTATTTTAAAAATTAATGTCTGAAGTATTGGACAGTACTAAAAAACACTTTATGCACGTGTGTATAATGATCAGTTATAGAAAAAATTTGCAAGTTATCCCTTGAAATACAAATATAAAATATCTGACGCTTATTATGTAAGCAACCCTTACGAAAAAAACACCCAAGATTTTGGTGTTTACACCCAACTTTGGGTGTTTACACTCCATTTTCGGTGTTAACGCCTAAAGGACCATGCACTAATTATATGAAAAAAGTGGCCACCGTTAAAATCGACGAAAACTACGGAAAAATGTAGTTTGTGTGATGCCGATGAAAAGTTCATATCCGCACAACCCTCAAAATATGCTAGTTTTCAAGCTACGAGCCTATAAAGGTAATATTGGTGGTATAAAACGTACACATATTATACATAGAATACCCACTCTTAGCGTTACCCAAGATCAACCAGCGTGGAGGTGGTGAGTGTCTGATCTCCTTTTTTGTTCTTGTTTTTATTTTTTTAATATTTTTTTAATATTTTTTTATTTTTTAATATTTTTTATTTTTTATCTTATAGTGTTTTTCTATTGTCTCAAACTCCTTGATTTTCCCTATTACCAGCATCAATGATGTTATGCAATAATGCATTGCTTGGATATTTTACATTTGGTTGATGACGCGCATATCCGAGATACCAAATCACGCTTGCAATATGTGCACAGGTTCCCAGCGTTCTTGCCCCAGTCTTGCAAGTACAGTAATAACCTAATATAGGTTCCTCATCGATTATACCATCTTCATTCATTGGGCGGTTATTATTACGATATCTTATCCACAATTACCCACGCAACACGCCGACGTCTTTTAGACGTCTAAACGACGTCCCGTCCGTACGTCATATGACGTACTGAAGATGTACCGAAGAGTGAAGACGTCCAGTAGACGTCTTTTTGTACGAAAAATGTGGCGCCCAAAGACGTCCAATAAACATCGTTAGTACGTACAATGGTACGTACATGGTACGTACCAAAGGCGTCCAATAGATGTCATTGTACGTACTAACGATGTCTATTGGACGTCTTTGGGCGGTACATCGTATCACCCAAAGACGTCCAGTAAATATTGTTATATCCTTCCAGGGGGCCTAGATTACGTATCTTTTCACAAAGTAAAAATGCGAAAAGTGAACAGATTTAGAATTCAACCAATAAAATTATAGTATACTCAAGTGAATTCTTTCACTTTTCGCATTTTTACCTCGTGAAAAGATACGTAATAGGCCCCCAGGATGTAAAATGGATGTAGTGTAAACATTTTTGATGGATATTTCTGAAAATAGCATTTATAGAGATTATTAAATTCGCGAAATGGTCGAGAAAGTAAAATCAGATTAATATTTATTTTATTATAAAAAAACAGCTTATAAATGCTTATATATAGTACAGCTAAAATGTATATATAGTTATGCAAACATTTATTACAAGAACTATATTGACTATGTCCTGCATATAGAACCATATAGGTAAAAGAAGCATAAAAAAAGACAGTTCCTCATTTTTAAGACTCATGGGTAGTCATCACGGCCATATTAAATTCTTGCTATCAAAGGCAAGAAATTAAACCCTATTTTATTGTGCGTTCCATTTTCAAATAAAAACATTTTGATAAAAAATAACTAGATGTTTCCAAACACTTCTAAAATTGATTGAAAACTCGGAGCGTAGCTTCTAGCGTGCTTGAAATCTGTGCGGACGTGAAATGGCATGATTTCTTTTTTTTTCCTCCTTTTTTCCATAGAACAACGCTGGCCAAACTTGGAAGCATCATCGTCGTCGGCGTTATATTACGTGTGTAAAATGTTGAACAAATGTCTATCTTCTCGCGCGCGCGTATTCATAAATCACTGAATAAACCTTTGAACGTGTGCAGTTGCACGGATCTTCGAATTCACGTACAATACCGTAAGGATTTATTTTTCTACTTCGAATATTTTTCAGACTTTCTTTGTTGTGACACTAGGTCAAGCAGAAAGTGTGCAACGAGGGAAAAATTACAAATACCGATGCGTGTCGAAGTTCAATTGGCTTCTTAAGATATGGAGGTGTTCTTTATTTCTATAAAAATGATGTAAAAGATCATATATAAAAGAAAAATCAGCGCATCTTTTATATTAATTCATGTCAAATGTCGGCTCGATTCTATTCCTTATTGTATATCTATCTGCGTTTACACAAATACTTTCAATAATAGATTAAAAATAATAAAATACACACAATTTTCGTATATATAGCAGCACCGATTGAGTGCGGTATAACTTAAACTCGGATTAATTTCTAGAAAACTAGATTCATATTCGTTTAAAAATAAGTTGAGAATACTGAATATATTATAAAGTGGAACATGTAACTTCGAAATCCTTCCTCTCTAATGACAATAGGTTTTTTCTTTTCTATACGGTCTTATTGCTATCTCTCAGTTTTAGGCTAAAAATAATATCCGGAATTCATTCGACTTGCCTGAGAGTTTCGATTTTTTACGAACTCATACATATACCTAATATGTATAATAAAACGCACTTACAAATCGAACTGAAAAATTCAAGATTGACTATTCATTAATTCAACGCAAAATCTTAAAAAAAAGAGCACGCAAGCGCATGTTAATCAAACATCACGTTAGACTAAATATTACTTCAGTACTAGAGAAAAGAAGAGACGAAAAGAAAGACGGGGAAGAAAAAGGGGGGAGGAAAGGGACAGAGGTAGAAGAGTTAAAGAATAGGCGAAGGCGATGACATGCAAGTACAAATTACACATTGCACATGTCAGAGTTGCCAACAAGTTTCGTCCACTTCATTGGAAGAATTAATTGCTAAACTACCTTTATAGAAATTTAATACTGTAAGTGATTTTTTGGCTAGTGATTAATCATTTAAAAGCACTATTAAAAGCACTATTAACAGTGCTTTTAATAGTGTTTTTAAGTGATTAATTACTAGCCAAAAAATCACTTACAGTATTAAATTTCTATAAGGGCATATCCCATAACAACCCCATTATCACGTCAACGTTATTTCATAAGCATTTAAAGTCTCGACCGCGAACGGTCGCGACTTCTAATCTCGGCTACCGTCACTTTTGAACGATCCAAAATTTCTCTGCACACTGCATGTGTATGTGACAAAGTCACATCACACAATGGAATCTATCTATATAACAAACTAAAATATGTTTGGACATCGCGACCGCAGTCATAGGCCAGTCAAATTAGACAAAAAAAAGGCCTTTGCTCGAAAGTGATGCGAACTTTTTTATTTCTTTTTAGGCGTGTAGGGGGTGTTTAGAAAAGCTTATTTCTGAGTTGTCGGGGTATTTGACCCAGAGCTTTTTGAGGGGGGGAGAGAAAACCAAAATTTTCGCGGTTTTTTGCATTTATCTCGTTCCGATTAATAGATAGCACTTTTTCGCTCGTGAAAAAGTTGTAGGGCTTGAAAAAACGAAGAAAATGAGCGGTGACTCGTTCCGATTCGTCAAAAATTGAGCCCCCCCCCCCTGGGCAAGCCTCCAAAAATTGAGGACCCCAAAAATTCAATAAATTTTGATGTAATATGCGGCAAATGGTAGGTATTTTCATCCTCTACAAGTTTCATAGTAGTCATTTTTCGATTGCATTTATCAGAAAAGAGACAGAAGCGAAAAACGCGCCGAGTTCCGAACGCTCGGCTCGACACGCGCGACTTCCGGAGGCTCCCTTGGGCTCAATTTTTGACGAATCGGAACGAATCACCGCTCATTTTCTTCGTTTTTTCAAGCCCTACAACTTTCTCACGAGCAAAAAAGTGCTATCTATTAATCGAAACGAGATAAATGCAAAAAACCGCGAAAATTTTGGTTTCCCCTCCCCCCCTCAAAAAGCTCTGGGTCAAATACCCCGACAACTCAGAAATAAGCTTTTCTAAACACCCTTTACACGCCTAAAAAGGAATAAAAAAGTTCGCATCACTTTCGACCTCAATGTCTAATTTGACTGGCCTATCACCTCTGCTCTTGTGATCCCAATATTCGCCATTATAAACAAAACAACGACTGTCCGTGTACGGATCTTGCTTCTTCTTGAACCACAGCGGTTCGTACGAGATAGAAAATCGTAGATAAATTAACTTCGATAGAAATTATTTTGCCTCATCGCGAATCTTCGGAATCCTATCCGATGCTCGCCGGAACCAATCAATTATTGTACTTTCAATGACACGATCATCAATATTTTTGTACCGCTTTTTCACAGCATCTGTAAGTGACAAATTAAAACATTTTATACTTATTTGTAAAAAAAACTAATTTTTTTACTTATTACAAAATTCTAAATTATTATTATATATAATAATATGAAATATAATATAAAATATTAAATCTTGCCTGAAGCTCTTCAATGAGAATGCTCAATCTATTATATACGTACCTATATATATGTATTGCATACATTGAGGCTACGGTCAACGTGACGCTACAAATGCTTTGGAGAGTTCTTCTCCTTCTTTCTTCATTGAAAGAAAAGAGAAAAGGAATGTTTCGAAGCATTTGTAGCGTCACGTTGACCGTAGCCTGAGAAGTATTTCTGGCAGCAATTATTAAGAATCATGCTCTTATGCAGGAAGTGTCACATATAAAAATATCATACCTGTTAGTACCAAGCACGTAGCTATGAATTTTTTCGTATTTCTACACGAAGTTAGACAATACGTCTACAAATTATTACTTCCTCCTTGAAAAAATTCTTTATAAATTTCACGGTCCTTAACTGTTTAGTTAGCTCTGGCCAAAGTGATACCTGTGTACGAATAAATATATTTTTAATCAAACTATTAAACTATTACAACATATAACCTAACTTGTCAGCTTTCTCGACATGTGAAGAAAAATGTGTTTATAGATGTATTGGCATAGATATACGGTTTACGACGGCTGTATTGCTTACGACCACGATCAAATAAGCGTTACGATAGATGTAGTTCTAGCTTTACATGCCCTACGAGCGGAGATATATTGCGACGCAAAGTCCAAAAGTGAAAATTTTATATTAAGATACTTAAGCCTGATCTACAATGTGCTCTTTGCTTCCTGTTTTTTGCTCTTAACCTGTTTGCGACTATCCCGTATTTCGCAATTGCGTCGCGTAACGCGATGTTTTTTGTTCTCTGTCGCCTAAGATAAAAATTGACGAACTTTAGAAGAGACAAGAAACATCACGTTACGCGACGGAATTGCGAAATACGAGATAGTCGCAAAGAGGTTAAGAGCAAAAAACAGAAAGCAAAGAACACATTGTAGATCAGGCTTTACGTAAGATACGTCGACGTCTCTCAATAATATATATAGGTATGTATATATATGTATCAGAAATGTCACTTTCACTACTTTCAACGGTATAGAATTAACACGCGGTCTCGTCCCGGCAAAAAGCAAATGGAGGAGGCTGTTGCACACAGGACGTGTTGCACAGGATATAACATGTGCCGCGCGGTAAGAAGCGACGCGCGGTACGCTCACAACGGACAGATCACTAAAAATATGCGACGCGACTTACTAATTACAGAACGCGACTGACTAACGCAACTTAATTAAACTACGACGCGGGACTTCGGACTGCCGACGTTAACGCTAAATACGACCAACTCAGAATCGGCGGGAGCACAACGCACAACCAGAACAATGGCCGCCGCGAAAGAACGACGTCGACGCGCGTAAAGGCCTTCACACATAAAATGTCGTAAGGACGTAAAACGTAGGCGTAAGAAAATCGATCAATCCCAATCAAGTATTTCCCCCTACTGTGGTTACGGACAGCACAATACTTGATTGGGATTGGTCGATTTTCTTACGCTTACGTTTTACGTTCTTACGCGATTTTATGTGTGAAGGCCTTAACATCACGCACGACCGGCACATGACACGTGACACGCAACTCGCACGCCACTTTCGACCAATTAGAATGCGCGCATCACTGGCGGCACTGAGAGAAATCGCGCCAATGCCTGCGCTCCACGCGAGAGAGACCAATCCTAGGCAAATTAAGCTATAGTAGCCGCTGCGCACGCAACCTGTACATACATACATGGAATGCGTTCCAATATTCGCTGCTACTAAAAATCTGTAGTATTATATATATATATATATATATATATAATATTTTATTAATATATATTAATACATATATTTTATATTATTTAATTATATATTGTAATTAAAGGTAAAAAAGTATGCGCAATTATATAATATTTATTATTATAATATTAATGTAATCTAATATATATATATATATATATATATATATATATATATATATAACTAGATTACATTATACTAGATATTTTAAAAACCTGTAGAAATATATTATAATTCTGCATTCCGCATACTCTTTTTTTAATTACAATATATAATTAAATAATATAAAATCAGATCGACAAAACAATTTTGACGACATCCACAGGACATTCTTAGAACATGAAATAACATGTATAATATAAAAGTAATAAAACATTTTTGTTTTACGCATTGGAAAATATAATAAGACGTTTTCGAGACGTCCTTTAGACGTCTTTTATATGACGGTAAAAATATGACATAACAAAATAATTATATATTATCGAGATATCTATTGAACAAATATGTCAAATAAAGTCATTCAATATTGTTTAACGAAATTAAAATGTAAAAAAACTAGGGTTTAATTTGAAAAATCAGACATATTGACGATGTACTCTGGACATCCCTCAAACGTCTGTGTAAATAACCTCATTATAAGACGTCCAAACAACGTCCTTGAGACGTATTTTAGACGTCCGCAAGAAGGCGACATAAATTAGACTTTTCGGAGCATACTTCGGACGTCCGAAGGACGTCGGTGTGTTGCGTGGGTTGGTATGTTGTCCTATTACGATGACGTGAATACACACGTAATCGCAATAAGTTAGCTTGAAACCTGTGGCTATCTAATTCCAATATTTCTGTATCATCTCTCGTGACTTTATCCTGGATATATGAAGGAGCCAATTCAATTTGATATATATACCTACAGTTAAGTCTTTTAAATAATCTAAATCAAGTATGGGAAAATCTGGTATCTGATTCTCATTGAGTCTCGTCCATTGAGCATTCCCACGCTTAAGGCCTTCAGTCTCCACCAATTCCTGAAGCTCGTTAGGTGCACGAGCTCTCTCAAGTATATTCAGAGCCAATTCAGCTGTGGCTCCTTCCATGTGTATTTGTGCGCGATAGTTATTAATTATTGCTCCAGCTATAAGATAGAATTCCCGTAAATGATTCGCATGATGAAAAAGTATTATATCTTTAAAAAACTTAAAAATCGTCTTAATATGGCCACTACGCGCCTCAATTATCCATCTTGTTTTTGTAATTAATCTCGAATCATTAGCGACTTCAGTGCTGAGTTGAAATTGTCCTGGTTCTAATATTCCCGGCATTCGATGGTCAATGCCGAGTCTATTTAGAAGCGGAAGTACGTCTCTATACCCTCTATCGACAATGACAATACCGCCTTCTCCTAATCATTCTCTAAGTGCTCCTGCATCATCTTCAAACTGTTTTTCAAGCATTGCAGCATCGTTGTTTTGATAATCCGAAAAGTATGGACCATGAATGTCCAAAATATATCCGTCAGGGGCAACCATTAGTGCTGGTTTCACTAAATGACGACTCTTATGTACAGAATAAGACCATCTAAGAGCGCGGTAGTTAGTGGATTTTTCTATGTAACTGTACGTACCATCTATATAAACAATAACTTGTCGATTCTCTACATCGGGATTATACAGAGTGTTAGCAAAATCGGTCACGTGGCGCTGTATATATTCCTCTCTAGTGATTGTCCCTAATCCTATATTTTCGGGTACAAACCGTAGCATCAAAGATTGCCTTACATTAGCTACAGCCAAACTCACAGCTTGTCGACTGTTATATTTGATTAACAGTTTCAGAAAATCGTCAGGCAATCCTTGTCGAAGTTTACATAGAAATAGAAGCACGTCTTTCTCTTTGATGTATCTCCGACCATTAAGTTGTGGAATGGGATCACAATAGGTTACGATTTCATCAAACTGTTGATTACTTACTGGACTGATAATCCTAAATTCTTCATCTGAAAAAGAATTTTTATTTGTAAAGTTGTGCTGTTCATTAGCTATCGAAAATTCTCTTAGCATTGCTAAGAAATCATGTAGTTGTTTACTTGCGAGCATATAACTCCGATCAAAGTATTCGAAATGAGCATGTAAATCTTTAGGAAAACAACCCTCATCATCCAAATGTTCAGGACAAGATCGAATGTTTTCAGGAACATAGATGCCACGATTTATGAATATATCTGTTCTACATTTTATTGATAATCGCTGTAGTTGTCTATTTCTTCTGCAAATAATACATGTACCATTTATCCCCGTTCGCATAATATTCAATCTTGTGTATGCCGGATTATTCTCCAATTGCGTTTCATCAGTTATGAGCGCATTACAATTTATACATACCCTTGAATCTTCTGCATATGGTGCGGGAGATCGCTGGAGATTTTCTCGAAACCTTAACGCGATTTCACGTTTTCGAATATTTTCGTCACCTTGTAATCGAAGCATTGTTCTTCGTACTGATGCCACATTGCAAACAAAACATCGAATTAGATGTGCCATATTGAGATCAATAGTTTAAAACTCACCGGCTATATAGTATAGTACTCAAAAGTATTAATATGATTATGGAACTCAGTTAGATGCTATTGAAAAACGAAGAGATTATGAGCTGAGTTGAATTGAACTGATAAGTTGAAACCGACTGATCGGGAAAAAAAGTTTTAGAAAAAGCTTCTATCAATCGCAGAGAAAAATGTTGGCGAGAATTTTTCTACTTGTTATAAACGTAACAAAAAATCATAAAAAGTTATTGCGTTATGAACAATCAGAAAAAGATAATATACACAGACCAAAAGATAGATTGGAATTAGCAAGTGAGAAATCAATATATACTGTTGGATGTAGATTTTAATTGCGAGTGTGATGTAGCCTCCTAGCGCTCGTTAGGTGAGAATGAAAAATGCGAAATCTGTATTAGGGCTTAAGGCCTCTGGATAGTCACGGTGTCGTTTGGTGTCGACACCAAAATTTGGGTGTCAACACCAAAAGTTGAGTGTCGACACCAAAACTTTGGTTAAAGTTTTAACCTTGCATTTTATAATTTTTATCTTTTGTTTTATAATTGGGTGTCAACACTGAAACCCGATTGTCGACACCTAACTTTTGGTGTCGACAATCGGGTTTCAGTGTTGACACCCAATTATAAAACAAAAAATAAAAATTATAAAATGCAAGGTTAAAACTTTAACTTATAATGAGGCCACATTATACATACATCTAACTTTGAATTATATATATATATATATATATATATATATATATATATATATATGTAGGTCCGGAAGTATGTTCCGGGACTTTTATTTTTTTACATCGGTATATTCCAGGACATTTGGCAGTTTCCAGGACTGTCCTGGAAAAAATTCATGTCCTACGGCACGTTTCGGGACAATTTTTTGAATCTGATTACATATATATGCGTTATATTCCAGGACTGTACATTTCAAAAAACGTAAACAGTCCCGGAACATACCTCTAGACCTACATATATATATATATATATATATACCCAAGTAGCAGATGATATTTTTTAAATGTTTTTTTTAATATTTATTTTTCATTAATTTTATACATTGTACAATTCATTGTAAAAAAATTTTTTTTAACATTTATTGAATATTTATTTTACATTAATTATTTGTTTGAACTAATGATTTAAACGCTCGATAGCACACGGATGTGCCTTTGCTTTGGTGTGCGTTGGCAGCATGTGGAGGGGATGCGCTGCTAGCGCATGCGCAGGGGCCATATTCTGTTCGTCGTCAGTGCCGTTAACGGCGTCGGCCTGGTCGGCCATGTTGGCGCAGGCTCTATACGATACGAGAAACCTGCGCAACGACGCTTAATCGAACCGACAGTTATCGGTAGGTAGGAACGGAATACAGGCCCCGCGCATCTCCCGATCTCTTCCACATGCTGCCAACACACACCACAAAGCGAAGGCATATCCGGTGTCACACATATGTATGTATCTGCTATATTTATAGTCAAAGTCGGTAAATGGACGCGGCGTCAGAGTCGCATGATCGCCATTTTTACTCAGTGACGAGTATGTATGGTTTATCTATATCTATGTATAATTCGAAGTTATATGTATAATGTGACTTCATAATAAAAAGTCAAAGTTTTAACCTTGCATTTTATAATTTATATATACATATATATATATATATATATATATATATATATATATATATATATATATCGTTTTTTATGAAATATATACCCTTACGAAAAAAACACCCTAAATAACACCTAAAAAAACACCCAAAAAAACACCAAAAAATAATAACGTAATTTCGAATACCCAAATGGCGTTTACACCATTTGAGCGTTAACGCCAAGAAAAACACCAAAAAATAATGGCGTAATTTCGGATCCCCAAATGGCGTTTACACCATTTGAGCGTTAACGCCAAGAAAAACACCAAAAATAACTCCGAAATTTTTTGTGTCATTTTTGGTGTTTTTCTTGGCGTTAACGCTCAAATGGTGTAAACGCCATTTGGGGATCCGAAATTACGCCATTATTTTTTTGTGTTTTTTTGGTGTTTTTTTGGGTGTTATTTAGGGTGTTTTTTTCGTAAGGGAACTATTATTTGCGATAGCTAAATCAAATATTGTAATCAAAATTGGTTAAAAACTCATATCAAAATTGTTTCATTTGATTATTGATAAGAATAATTTTCCCACATGACTCGGGACTTGTTCAGCTTAACTTTGTCCTCTCGAAGATAATGATTAGTGCGTTATAAATATGAAAGCTATTAGCATAAATAAAAGCTATTACTTATGTTAAATTTTTTTATGCTACTATCATCATATTTATCTCTGTCTCTCTCTTTCTCTCTCTTTTCTTTGGAAATTACATATACAGAGTGTACCATTTTAATGTACTCACCCTAAAAACTTTTTTTATTTTTAATTGTAGAAAAAATTGCTTTAGTCAAAAGTTGTTTGATTTGAAAGGGGGCACATGATTCCAATGTGAGTTATGTTGTAGATGTCGTTTTCAAAAAATTTTAAAGGCGACTAATTTCTTAAATAGAACTTGATTTTTTTCTCGAGATAAAAGTTATAGATTTTATCGAGATGATTTCAAAACACTATAACAATGCTCTCTTTTATTAAGAATTTCTTGAAATATTTTAAATTTTGTCGTAATATTTTTTATTTAAAATATGAAATATCTCTCTCCCTCTCTCCCTCCCTCCCTCCCTCTCTTTCCCTCCCTCCCTCTCTCCCTCTCTCTCCCTCCCTCTCTCTCTTTCTCTCTCTCTCTCTCACACACACTCTCTCTCACTTCCTCTCTTTTTGTATTTGTGTAGACTTATTACTGCGATGATAGCTCGTTTCGCTACACGCACACAGCTGCATCATGTAAAATTCCTTTCCCCCATTTTTTTATTTTGAACATGATGGCTACGTCATGTATTATTTGTATCAGTAAAACTAGTTGTCTTCCGGAATATCACGTCGATTATACTTCTAATGCTTGCAATTAATCGCCTGGAAAACTTCTTTTTATATGAATGAAATAGGCATTTCTGCTTTTACGAGTCACGTTAATTTGGAAATTATCACATAATATTGAGAAAAACAGAAATAATTAATAGAAATAAAATTGTTTGTTCCGCCAATAATGATTAAACCAGAAAAAGTTTATTATTCTCGACTACAATTGGCAATACGTATATTAAAACGTTACGACGTTTCGACCCTTAGGATTGGGTCCTTCTCAAGCAATCTAAATAACAAACAATTCAGTGTAACAATAATTTGGTCGACGAGATAAAAATTAATAGTCAAGAAAAAATATTATAAAAGCGATACCTGGTGAACTAATTTTTGTTACAAACTTAAACATCTGTATTTACGAAGATTTTACCCGAAATGGTCATAAAACTAATCGCTGGAAGAACAATAGTCAATAAGCAATGTAAATAAAAAAAGAAAAAGTATGCTGCAGTTCAAGAAAAGCAAAGATACTTTACATGTATAAATCAGTGACAGTAGAGAATGCGTTTTATAAGGAGAGTGTGACCGCCGTGATGAAATGGTGTCGTTAATGCCCACAAGAATTTTGGAGCAAGAAATAATTAATTTATAATTATTACCAATTGCTTGTTTACCCATTGCAGAACCTAAATTACTAAAAGGATGGTTACTATTATAACATCGAATATATCAATGCTTGATTTTATGCTGTTACTAAAGTCAGTATAATATTCAGTGAAAATAAATTACAAAAAATGGTAGGTGTACACACATGCGCACACGCATCATTTCATAAACATAAACTAATAGAAAATTGTTTTAAGATTAGAGATTTTTAATACGACAATTTGAAATTGCTTGTTCCGTATTAAAATATTGATGATGAAGGTCAAAAATATCATTTTCTGTAAGTTTAAACATTAAATTTATCTAACTCCGAATTCATAAGAAAATCTATCCTTAAAATTTGTTAACTGTTATCATCTTTTTATCATCTACAATTTAATTTTCGATAAAATTCGACAATTAGGGCCTATACGAGAAATCAATTGGGAGGAGGTAAATTTTATATATTCTTGCCCCCTGAATCCAAAACTGTTGATAAAATTTCAGTCGCTTGTATTTTCTAAGATATCGTCAAAAAAGTCAGAAAAAAATGCGGTAATTATGTAATATTAGGTATTAGGGAGCCACCCCAATTTCCATAATTTTGAAATATATATGTTGTCAAGGTTACTCATTACTTTGAGTAATGTTGTGAAGGTTTTAATTTGGGGTCGTTGCTTATTAAAAAAATTAGGTAATTCTTTAGAAAAACTTATACAGCTCCTCACCTCCAATATTGATAAAATTATGCTCATTCAACACGTTTTTATAAGAAACGAAAGAATGTTGTATGAATAGAAAAGTGTATGCGTGGATGCAGTGGGTTTCGCCCTCCCCCCTCCCCCTGCGGGGGCTCCTTCTCCAAAAAACTCACCTAACCGAATCCAATTGTTGTGTGGAAAAGTATATGTGTGATCATACATGTAACGTGTGATTTACCCACACAACAATTCGATTGGGTTAGGTTAGTTTGGAGGTGAAGCCCTTTGCAGGAGGGCGGAACTCACTGTTTATATATGGTATCGTAGAATTACATACTATTCATTATATTTTCTTTGTTAATAACTTTTTAATAAGCAATGACCCTCAACTTTTATCAACAGTTTTAGATTCAGAAAGCAAAAATACATAAAATTTACCTCTTCCCAATTGATTTCTTGTACAAGCCCTAATTTTCGAGTTTTAACTCATTTTCTATATTACATGATATTGCAACATCGCTTGGCTAACAATAAGTCGACAAAAATTTAATGAATTCTTGTACATACTTGTTGCATTTTGTAAAGCAAAGAACCGAAGAAGCTTTCTTGGCGGAAGAGACTCTATACGTTGCGTATATAAGGCTGTGCACAAATCATACGGCTTACGTAACAGGATCATATTTCATTCTTTGCTATGTGTTTTACATTACGACTCCCTCCACCAGTTAGTTATATCGCATTGCGTTTTCTTCCGCGCTGCATATATTAAAGTCCATTCAGTCGATTAAACATTCCAATTTTAATGTTATTTTAAGCATAAGAATCTTACGTTATATAAAACTTGAATCTTACTTTTCTCAAAATAAACTTTTATAAGACAAGATTCTCTATTGCTAATCTATATGTGTCTCGTTTACAAAGATCTAACTCTTTTCTTAATAAGAAAATTTGTTTTACAAGATTGAAGTTTATATACCAAATATGCTATACAAAATTTTGGTAATAATTACCGAACCTTTTGTTCGCAAATAGAGTGAGTTAAATTGAATAGAAAAATCTTCTACCATTTTGCAAAATTTGCAATACTTGAGAATGGGACATCCGTCTCTTCTCGCCGCGCGCCGCGCTTCTACTCGAGTAGATTGGCTGATCTTTTTCAATTGATTTCTTAGTAAGTATTGCGAATTTCGCAAAATAGTAGAAGACTTTTTTATTTGGTTTAACTCACTCTACTTGCATACAAGAGGTTCGGCGATTATTACCGGACACCCTGTATATGATAATTTAAAATGCTTACAAAAGTGCTAGTCAATGCTGAGACTCACTCTTGTAATAAATTGCCAACAACTGATACTTTGAGCAATCGAGAAAACACAAGACTTTCAAATTGACATATGTGATTGTGTATTATCTGTTCTAAATAAATCAGAGTTACCAATAGCGCTTAAGGTAGCGCGGTAGGTGAACCGTTTCAGTTTCCGTGGATCGTTAGTAACTTCCTTGAACTAAGTATGTGAGGTTATGCATGAATAATCGTCGCCGATTCAAAAAATTTATGGGCGCAACTACACTCTCCAACACAGATTAAAAAGTAATCGACCAACTTTGCCTTATACTGTAGCAGTATAAATAACGCAAATAATAAAATTATATAGAAGTAACAGAAGTAATCGTAGATAATGTACTTTTCCTGCTAGAATGATAGATATGGATGTCATTATCGTTAAATGTTTTTGAACGATCGGGAATATTCATTTTTGTTATGATATAGAGTGATGATAATAAATAGGTGCTTAAACAGCAAGAACACATTTGAAAATAATAAAATATTTATTTTTTATTTTTTGAAATAAATGTTATAGATTGTTTTCTGCATATTTTCACTTATATAAAATAATTTTTGAATATGTAGGTAAATCTAAATATCTAAAAAGTGAAATTAGACATCTTATACATAATTCTTTCGCGGTCTTGTTAAAAACGGATAATCAAGAAATCATTTTTAAAAATTTGTTTTAAAATTTTACTTGATTTGTCACTTGGTAGCACTCGGTAATTCCCTACTTATAGCTTTAATTTGAAATAGAGAAAAAGAGGATAAATCATTGTAAGGAATGTGAGATTATGACGACAAATAGTATTAAAAGTTTTGAAGTGCTCTTTTGTAAAATTATATTTTTTAACCTTTATGTACTTTTTTCTTAGAAAATACATTAATTCAATAAATATTAGAAAAATGAAAAAAATTAAACATTTTAAATTTTTTCAGAAATATGAATAGATTAGATTTAATCATTCAGTTTTTAAAAATTATAATCTTATCAGAAATTAGGCGATCAATCAAAGTTGCGAGAAACTGACTTTTTCAAATCATAATTAAAATTAGAAAAGAACTTATTTATAAAAGAGCTTATTTAGAGCATTGATTGAAATGTATGTCAATCATATGAGAAAAAAAGAATAAAGAAAATATAATTCAAATATTTTAATTCAATGAATTTAGTGAAAAAAAGAAATATAAAGATTTAACCTTATGATTTCAAAACTATACAAACTTTCTTCTCATATTTTCTTTGTCATTGTTCCATTGAATTATCACGTCTAACAGTAAAACAAGACATGAAAATTTTACTTTAAATTGTATGTTAAAACATTAACTATAAGCTTTCATATTGTTTATGGGATAAATATTGACAAAAGGGGACTCAGCTCCTGAGTAACCTTCAGAAGGTTTGAGCCGTCACTCGTTCTTTATTAAAAAATTATTAACAAAAAAAGTTTGAAAAAATAGCAGTTATTTTGAGTATTAAAAGACATAAACGACTAATATGTATGTGGAAATAGTATATGTATGAACGAAGGAAAGTCATTTAAAGCAATGAATCGTTAATATATTGAACAGTTTTTATGTTAAAGCAGAGAATAGTTGGCATAGAAAAGTATATACATACAATTTTATGTGTTAGGAAGCATGAATACAAAGTATTTTCTGTTTTAACCATAATTGTATGATTATAATTATAAATATTATTTATTTAATTTATTGAATGCGTGGGGAGAGGTGTACACCATAGACCCACGTATACAGATATAGGGTGAACTATTGACTTATAATTGCTTAAGTCTATGATTATTTATTAATCTACGAAAAAAACTGAACAAGGAAATCTTCAATATATATTTTTGATAAAAGACTGTAGATATAATTTATATTATTATTGGTATAATTTAATATTAAAATATAAAAAGTATTTCTCTCCTCCTTTTCTTACTCCTTCCGCATAACCTTCTTTCTCTTTCTTCTCTATCCTCATAATTAATAATACGGTTTTCTATCTCTTATTTTTTTTATTTAATTTTTAATTTACCTAAGGGCTCCCGTACAATCAAAAATATAAGAAACAAGGAACAGATATTAACAATTATGAATGAGAAATCAGGAATAAAGCTGATGTAGCATTGGTATACGGCTTCCGATAGATTAAAAATCTATTGCCTGTGTTATTCCCCGTTTCTGTTGCTTCTGTTTTTGATTGTGCATCCAGGTTTATTCCTGATTCCTTAAGGCCCTTATACAATAGGCAATAGCGATAGCGATAGCGAAAAGTTTGTCGCTGTCGCTATCGCTATCGCTATCGCCTATTGTGCAAGGGGCTTTAGTCCTAATCGCTATAATATCTGTTCCTTGGTTCTTTATACGAGTATTTTTGATTGTGAGAGGGCCTTAAAAATGTAGGGAAGAAGCATGCTCTGTGTGAGTTAATCCACGTTACTGTGCGTGAACACGCAGCAAGCATAACGCGATACTGTTACGCGGGCAAGTCCCGCAGCTATACCCGCGCATATATTATATATCGAGTGCGCCGTAATAGCAGTGCCCGAACTTTTTCAATCATTGATCGTATCGTATACACAGTAGAATATATTCGTATGAGAATCGCTACAATCGTATGATGATCGCTATAACGCGATTTTTCTCTCATTGTAAATCAATCGAGGACTCGTAAAATAATGTTTATGTGCTGCTATCCTATATGCATTTACATTATCACATTGAAGTGCAAAAGAGAACGAGAGATAGAATCCGCAATGACGAGGTGACTTTTTATTCTGAACATATTTATCCTGAGCATCAGAATAGACTAAAAGCAGAGACTGAGAGAAAGTTTCAGAAATAAGAGCATTAACATTTGGTCCTAATAACAAATTTTTTGTAATAGAATCGATTTTTTTTTTATACCTATATAACCAAGTTTTCTGTGTTATTCAGTAATTGATACTCCTTAAATTCTTCTCTTATGTTGTACTTTTACTTTATATATATTTACCGCTTAGAATCGATCACTACATTAGAATTAAGAAAAAAACCAAATGAAAGAAGATACCATATGTATCCATAAACTCACATTATAGTGAAATGATTGATCGATTATAATGTCATTATCGCTGTGAAATTCTATCGATGTATATTTTCGTTTATCAACAGTATTTACACATGTGTCATTAGAATAAGAGTGTATAGATCGAGAGAAAACTTATTGAAAAGAAGTTGGCTAGAGGTGCTGGATAGTTATTACAGTATAGTTATTAAAGCTTATTGTTATTAGAATAATGTACAATGTTAAAAAAATTATTCTATAGTAAGTTCAAATAATTGTTGTTTAAAAAAAATAACAATTTTTTTTCCTCAAACGATAATATCTCGAAAACATCAAGATAACAATCGATCAAATTGTAATTTTCTTTATAACTATTTAGTATTAAACGATTAAAGTTTAAAGATGATTTCATTCAAATTCTGATTAACTTAATTGATAATTAATACAAACTATATACACAAGTGCTTAAAATTTAAAAGAATTCGTTGTCATTAATTTATTAATCTTTCTTTTTTATATAAATCACAAAAAATTAATAATTTTCTCTTTATTAACAAAATGCTTCTTCAATTAGTTGACTGTCGATTAAATTAATCAAAGTTTAGTTGAAATAAAATAATAAAGGAGAAAATAAAGAAATAATTCCTTGTACTGAAATATGATTTCTTATATGTATATCGAAATTTTCTGTTTTTGATTTTTTATTTATAATTTCTTATTCGTTATTTCTTATTGATTGTATCTAAGCCTTATAATGTAGTCTTTACATAAAGATATATAACAATGTTAAAGACTATTATGTAACACGTGATAACCAACCAATTTTCCGTTACGCATTTACTCTGGAAAAACGGGAGATTGATTGGCTATCAATCGACTTTTTGCTGCGTAACAGCTGCCTATCTTGTCTATAGCCGCCATTATCTTTAGTAAAGTCTAATAATAAAATTTAATAACATGAAAGAAAAGAATTATCGATATAAATTATTGATAACAGAGGCCGACAAAGACCTCATCATCATTCTCGCTATCTCGGACTGGACAGAGTGACTCCGAAGGACTTTGTCGCGTTGAAACCAAATCTGTTGACAAAACTGGTCCATCACGTCAGGTTCTTGAGATAGAAGCGAAAGGTGCGAAAAATTGCATTTTTTGCACTTTTTGATTGGTTATATCTCGAATCTAAATAAGAACGTGTCACAGACTTCAATAAGGTCTCAAATTGAAGCTTGAGACTTCTACTTGTAGAAAATCTTAAGAGTCTTAAACTAAAAATATTTGTTTTTATAAAAAAGCCAAAAAGTGCAAAAAAAAAAAACATTTTTCTCAATTCTTGATCGGTTTATATCTCTTATCAGAAGCGTTGCAGTTGTGTGGACTGCAGTGACCATGCAAATTAAATCTCAAGATTTTGAGTTTACGTGAAAAATGTGAAAAGTCTTAAACAAATATATTTTTTCCGAACATCCGGTCAAAAGTGCGAAACAAATTTCGTTCTCTTTTTAATCGGTCGCTTCATAGCTTCAGTTATGCTCAATTGAATATCTTCTCCAAAGTCTCCAACTTCAATAAATTTGTAATCCATTTCTATTCAGAGATTCGACTAACAAAATGCGAAATATGGAATTTTTATTTAGTTTTTCTTTCAGACTTTTGACAGAGTTTGCTGGGAAAAATATTTTTGGTTTGAGGCATTTAACCAAAAACCTGATGTGATGAACCAATTTTGTCAACGGATTTGGTTTCAGCGCGTCAAAGTTGAAAATGTGTTGACCTGATGTATATTTGGAAATATAGATACTGCAGACAATAAGAAAAAGTTATCAATTAATTGAATCTAAGAATATCAAGAAATTAATTGATTTCTTAACATAAAAGCCCCAAATACCTATTAATTATTCGATCAATTTTTATATTCTTTCCTAGCTCAATTATAGAGCATCTATTAAGCGAGAGGTCTCAGTTCTCTTGTTAGTGTGTCGCTTCGCATAAATATATGCGATTTTTCACTCTTATTGGCCGCGTTCAGGAAATACAACTATTGAGTGAGCGCTCATTATGATTGGTTCTTACACTTAGATCCGGAGAAGAACCAAAGGTAAGAACCAATCATATTAAAGAATCACTAACCGCTCACTCAACAGTTGTGTTTTCTGAATGCGGCCATTGCTCTATTCAAAAGGATAAAAAATTCATAACACAAAAAGAACTCAAAATTACTTCGTACGAAGAATTCTTACAAGACCAAAATTATTTGATGTGAAAAGTGTTTATACTGGTACTAGTTTTGTATGAAAAAGAAGATAAAAAATTTCGGCGTATAAAAAAATAAATAAAAGAATAAGGCAATTCGCTCATAAAGAGCATTTGAAAATCTACAAAACATGTAATTTGTACTAGATCTTATCATATTATAGAATATGATAAGATCTAGTTTATCTAGATAAACAATAGTAATACAATCCTTAGTTTGAAATCTATAATTAAGAAGAAGAAAGAGAAAATGGAAACCAAGATATGTTTAATCCTAATGACTTGAAAAAAAAATTGATTGTATGATTATTTGCTTATGTGTTAATCGTATTTTAGTGTAGTGCTTAATAAATGTTTAATGAATACCCGTATATTCAAGTAAAAACAAGTCGATATCTTTATGCAAAAATTAACGTAAAGAAACTACATTTTTCTTTTTTTAAAGATTGCATTTATTTATTAACGTTCGAACGTATGAATGCCTGCAATAATTTAGAAATATTTGAAATGTTTTCGTGTTAGTTTTTCTAACTGTAGATATCGTAAGTAATGTTTCTGACTGTTGACATTGTGAGCGACGTCAGAAAAACTAGCATGGAAATATGCGCTGTCAAAGTCTGTTCAGTTCAGTTTTGATTTATAAAAGAGAGTGTTAGTATTCACAGCTTACCTTTTTTCTTCTTCTATGTTTGATCTTGTAAATCCTGTGTGAATCACTACGTTTGTTCGTCTCCCCACGTGATATTTTTATTGATAGATATCATGTCTGGACGTTCTTCTTGAATGATCTTGAAAATTATGATGTACCCAACACTGAAGGGTAATCATTATAAATGAGACTGATATATGATTCTAACAATAAATCACGACTAAATTGTACTTTAGAAGCTCATGATCGAGATTCTCCCCCCTCTTCTCCCTCCCCCCTCTTTCCTCTCTCTCTCTCTCTCTCTCTCTCTCTCTCTCTCTCTCCCTCTCTCCCTCTCCCTTTCCCTCTCCCTCTCCCATCTCTCTCCCTCTCTCTCCCTCCCCCTCTCTCTCTTTCGCGCGCATGATATTTCAACCTGTGCTATTGTGATATTCAACATGCTAATAATTTTGATCTGGAAATTATACCAGTGAAAGACATTATTAATTATGGAATTAATTATTTATCTGCAAATTAGAAATTCTGGATTTTACTGAATTAAGCTTAGAATAACCTAGTATAATTTCTTATTTTACCTTTTTTCTTTGCTTAATTTTATCTACAGAGTGTTAATGAATATAAATTCCTTCGATGATTTAGTTTTCAATTTGAGAAATATCAATTTTTTTAAATCAAAATATAAAAATTGGGTAATTATTTAGATTAAATGAACCCCCCCTGTAATGACCTTGATCTTGATATATAGGGTATCCTAAGTTTTTCCGGACAAACTTTAGTAGTATGTTCTATGAGCAGAAATAAGAAAAAAATGTTATATAAACATAGGTCCTAAAATGGTTTATTAGATGTAAAAGTGTCGTTATATTCAATCCTTCAATTATAAACAGGCGGCGGGACAGCTCAACAGTTTTAACGTACCATCTATGATCTTGATCACATTGAATTTTCCCCCAAATTGACGCAATCGTACGCACGATATGTTACGCACATATGTAAACGCATGTCTTGTTCGCTATCATCAAAACGGAATTTATGTTCAACTCAACGTGTAAATTACATGATAGATGAATTTGTGTTATCGCGTCACGTCGCGAGAATGGCAATTACTTCGCTTATGAATACGACTTGTATAGAGATTGGCTGGCAGTAACATACTGTAGCATGGCCTTTCCTCCTAGGTAGATTGGTCAACCGCGCGAGTTACTGGACAATAAAAAAGAAAACACGGCGACGACATTGCAAGGTTGGCGATTATTGCAATCGGGATGACGCAACGTGAGGACTGCGTTGCTTTGTCGCAAGAGGTTTTGTATTAAATTCCCTGTTCGCGGAATCAATTCTTTTACATCGTCAAAAATTACTTTTTCCAAGGGAAATATCTACTATGATTGTTTTTATAATAAAAAACTTGCAAATATTCCTCTTCATGATTCCTCTTGGTGAATTTTAATGAGCTTGAAATATATTGTAAAATGACGTATTAAGACCCGTAACGTATATTTTTTAATAAGAGCTTCCTTGTATGATGATGAAAAGATATACCTCCTTTGAAAAACATTCTCTTGACTTTTATGTTTCTAAGCATACACGGTTAAAACTGTAAGAAATATGGAAAAAATATTTTAAACAAAAATGTTATAGTTTTAAAAGAACTTTGTAAAAGTGTAGGGGAGACCGGGGCGGAGTCGTCACTGCAATTATCGAAATCTGTATGTTGTGTGAACTCGTCATTAATATTGTAAACACTACTTATGGTGCCCATGGTGACCAACGGAATTTAGTGAGATTATATGCTGTTGTGATTTTCATTAAGGCAAACGTGTTTTCGGAGGTCAAAAGTAAAATTTTTTACGCGTCGAAAATATTAAATATTTTAAATATTATTTTTTTTTTTCAAATCTCAATATAGTGATTCTGAAGAGTAATGCATGCTAAACACAAATCCAGTAATTTATTTTTGTTGATTTCTAATATTTCATGAGCGATCAAACTTAAAATCTCTCCGGGGCGAAGTCGTCACAAAGCCATATCATGGAGGCTTCGGGCAAAAATCAAAGTCAAAGAAGCACCAGTGGTCGGATTCCGGCGTGGACTTGAATAATATGTGTTGCGTGTGCTCAGAGATGACAGAATAGAGCTGACGAGAAATAGTGCATTTCGTGTGAGCGTAGAGCACATAAGTGTGTGTGCTTTTCTTGTAATTATTTTCCGTTATCGTGTTTTTAATTAATGTTTCCATTTTTCTATTAAAAAATAATTAATAAAATGTATCCTATTATTTTTCATGATCGGAATTATAAATTTTCATTTAAAATTCAGTCCGAGAATGAAGTGACGACTCCGCCCCGGCAATTTTGACATTTCAATTTTTGCACCTTTGTCGTTTTCACTCTATACCAGTTGAACAAAGCGACGTAGACCAAAAATGTCCTTATAAATTTTGTAGCCAAGGGTTCACTCTTTACAACAATATACCACATTTTACTAAAATTATTTGTTTTGTTGTTAAAAATTGGGACTAAAAAAATAGTGACAACTTCGCCCTTATTCTCCCCTATTTTAATTTTTGGCAAAAATGTTATTTCCGGGGCCCCTCAATTTGATAGATCTTTTGCTGAGAAAAAGAATGCCGCAAACCACAATGCGCTATAATGCATAGTTTTTGAGATACCAATTTATATAATCCATCACATAGTATAATAATATACACAGAATTAGCAGTGAGAGAAAGAGAGAGAGAGAGACCGAGATGTGACAGAGAGAGAGAGAGAGAGAGAGAGAGAGAGAGAGAGCAAGATAGAGAGAGAGGAGAGAGAACGAGAGGAGGAGAGACGAGAGAGAGGAGAGGGGAGAGGGAGAGGAGGGAGAGGACGGGAGAGAGAGGAGAGAGAGAGAGAGAGAGAGAGAGGGAGAGAGAGAGAGAAGAGAGAGAGAGAGAGAGAGAGAGAGAGAGAGAGAGAGAGAGAGAGAGGAGAGAGCTGAGAGAGAGAGAGGGAGAGAAAGAGAGAAAGAGAGAGAGAGAGGGAGAGAGAAACAGTACACACGTAAGCGAGGGAGGGGCTACCGCACCTCCCCCGAAAGCAGAGGGGAGGTGGGGGTTAACCTCGGTTTGCGTGAAAAGTGTATGCGTGAACTTTTCATGCGTGGAAAGTTAATATGAATTTTTAAATAATACTTCAATTGTGTGTGTATAAACATAATTATATATTTAAAATATAACTATAGTTATAGTTATTATACAGGGTATTTCTAAAGTCTGACCGAGCCCCCTGGACCTCAGGAACAGCTTTAGATATGGCAAAATGTTTTAGATAAAAGTTGTAGGATATTAAAGGGGACAGATGATAAAAATATGGAATTGATTTTGAGCGATTTTTTCAAGGCCAGGTTAATGTGATCCATGTTTTTTTAAATAGAATATCCTATTTTTTATTGCATATTCTTGCCCTTGTCAAGACGTTTTCAAAACACTATAATGAAGCTCTCTTTTATTAAGAATTTCATAAGATATTTTAAATTTTGTTATATTTTTAATATAAAATATGAAATATCTCGTAAAGTATTCACTTTTCGATGACTTTATATTTTTATACGCAGAATAATAAAAGGAATCAATTTTTGTAAAAAAATTTATTTGATTGTATTTTGTAGAAATATTTAATTTTGCAATATTGTAAAATGCAAAAATTAATATTATTATTCGATTCTTTTCATTATTCTATGTAAAAAAGTATGTAGGTGAAGTCATCAAAAAATGAATATTTTACGAGATATTTCATATTTTATATTAAAAGTAGCATAACAAAATTTAAAATATCTTAGATGAAAGTCCTTAATGAAAGAAAACTTTATTATAATGTTTTGAAAACGTCTCGACAAGGGCTACAAGAATATGTAATAAAAAATGGGGGTTCCATTTAAAAAAACTTTGATCACATTGACGGCCTTGAAAAGGTCATTCGAGGTCAAGTCCATAATTTCATTATCTGCCCCCTTTTATATCCTACAACTTTTATCTGAAACATTTTTCCATATCTAAAGCCTATTCCCAGATCCAAGGCGCTGGGTCAGATTTTAGAGATACCCTGTATAAAGCACCAACAATACACATAAAAATTTACAAATATAAATCCATTTTTAGACAAATTTAGACAACTTATGCATTTTAATTACATATTTAATGTTGTTCAGCAAGAGAGCAACGCAGATGTGATGGTACAAAATATTTCTGACTGAACTGTGAAATTTACTACGTTTAGGTTTAGGTTAGGTTAGGTAACGTGATAGCGTTACTTTTGTAGTAATTTACTCATTTACCCGGAGTGAATTATAAGTTTACTACAAAACCCCATTTACACAGAGAAATTATCGTAAGTTACTACGGAAGTAACGCTCGTGTAAACATAATAATTAATTGTTTCATGCCATGATTGAGGTTATTCGATCTTGATTGTGGAAACTGCATCTATCTATATAAGTACCGGACGTGTGTTTGTCTGTCTGTCTGTCTGTCTGTCTGTCTGTCTGACCGCGAACTACTCATTCGTTAGTAGACCAAATTTTTATCAAGGTTACATGAAATAGGGGTAGAATTTTCTGGGGAGTGCCATAAAGTGTATAGTTTTTTGCTGCCGATTTTCTGGAAACCGATTTTTCTAATTTTTCTAATTTTTCGGGAAATAATCGACTGAATTCGGGAAATAATCGACCAAATTTCAAAGAATTGTATATGAAACAGGGGTAGAATTTCCCGGGAAGTGCTGTAAAATGTATAATTTTTTGTTACCGATCTTTTTGGAAGCTGGTACCAAAATTTTCGATTTTCTGGAAACAGGTTTTTCTAATTTTTCCAATTTTTTGGGAAATAATTGATCGAATCTCAAAGAATTATATATGAAACAGGGGTAGAATTTTCCGGGGAATGTTATAAAGTGTATAATTTTTTGTTACCGATCTTTTTAATTTTTTTAACTTTTCGGGAAATAATCGACCGAATCTCAAAGAATTATATATGAAACAGGGGTAGAATTTTTCGGGGAGTGCTGTAAAGTGTATAATTTTTTGTAACCGATTTTCTGGAAACCGTTTTTTTTTTAATTTTCTAATTTTTTGGGAAATAATTGATCGAATTTCAAAAAATTAAATATAAAACGGGTAGAATTTTCCGGGGAGTGCTATAAAGTGTATAATTTTTCGTTACCGATTTTTTTGGAAGCCGGTTACAAAGTTTTTCCAATTTTTTCGGAAATTAATTGAACGAAACTCAAAGAATTAATATATGAAGTAGGGATAGAATTTCCCGGGGATTGCCATAAAGTGTATAATTTTTTGTTACCAATCTTTGGGGAAATCGGTATCAGAAAAATTTTCAATTTTTCGGAAATTAATTGACCAAATCTCAAAGAATTGTATATGAAACAGGGGTAGAATTTTTCAGAGAGTGCTATAAAGTGTATTATTTTTTGTTACCGATTTTTTTGGAAACCGGCTACGAAATTTTTCTAATTTCTCGGGAGTGAATTGACCGAATTTCAAAAAATTGTACATGAAATAAAGGTAGAATTTCCTGGGGTTTGCTATAAAGTGTAATTTTTCGTTACCGATCTTTTGGGAAACCAGTTACAAAATTTTTTCAATTTTTCGGCAATTAATTGACCGAATCTTAAAAAATTACTTATGAAATAGAGGTAAAAATTTCCCGGGGATTGCTATAAAGTGTATAATTTTTCGTTACCGATTTTTTTGAAAATCGGTTACAAAATTTTTCCAATTTTTCGGAAATTAATTGACCGAATCTTAAAGAATTATATATAAAATAAAAGTCGTGTTAAAATTTTTTTAATTTTTAGAGGATAAGTTTAATTTTTTATTAATGGATAATTTTTCATTAATGAATTGATTTTATTGAAACCGGTGCCAAAATTTTTCTAATTTTTTGATGATTTCGAAAAAAGAAAATAAATTGGAAGAAAATGAAAAAGAGTTAATAATGGCGGGTCAACGGAGGGTGAAAACGCGCGAGGCGCGAGCAAAAATAAAATTTAAAGACTTTAATATAAGGAATTACATTTTTGAAATATTTTACAATATGCTAATCTGCATCTATAATATTATCTATTATTTTTTATTAAAAAAAATTCGAAGATGTAGGTTAGAGTTTGAGAAGAAAGAATATCAAAGGTGCTCCTAATTAATGAGTGAGTTTGGGGAGAAGGGAATAGATTTTGAGCCCGCGCAAAGCGCGGGCGAAAAATCTAGTAGGTTAAAAGGATCTAACATCATTATAATGATAGAAAGCCAATGGTACATAATATGATTTTTAGATGTAAAAGAAGAAAAAGGATTACCTTTGATATAAATAACGTATAATATAATTTTCGACGTGATCGATATGAGATCCCGGCCTGCCCGACCATAGAAGGAAACAGAAAGAGATCAGGATCGGAATTAAATGCAGATGGAGTTGGCATAGAAAGATAGCATATGGATATACAAACTTGTCCATTTTGGGATATTCCTACAGTGTCCACATATGTATATCCTATGGATATCTTTATAAGGTCCATGGACATCCCGACAAGAAATGGACATAAAACGGACATCCATAGGATATCCTGTGCTGTCTGGGAGAATAGTAAATTTAGATTTTCTATATTAAGATAAATGTACCAATGCCTGAATACATACCTTTGTCTGGATTTCATTTTCATTATTTTAGTCCTTAAATAGGTTATAACACGAATTAAAATCTAATAAATCTAATAAATTTTTCTTGTATTATATTTGTATCTTTAATTTTAATTCGCGTTATACTTATTTAAAAAAGTAATAAAAGGTGTCCACACAGAGAGAGACATAGGTATTAAGTGTCCCGGCATTGGTACATTTACCTTAGGGTCTTCACCTCCGATTTGCCTCAAAATTTACATAGAGCTTTCATTCGGTCTAGAATTAGCAGTTATCCCAGCAAACGAAAAAAGATTGAAAAGAATTAAAACGGGATTGCCAGGAATTCAATTAAGGACTTTCCGAATTCCATTTTGTC
The DNA here is from genome assembly GCF_030848805.1 of Temnothorax longispinosus. Lineage (NCBI taxonomy): Eukaryota > Metazoa > Arthropoda > Insecta > Hymenoptera > Formicidae > Temnothorax > Temnothorax longispinosus. The sequence goes on along the minus strand of NC_092363.1, from coordinate 14,263,049 downwards.
CAAAAAAGGGATTGAAAAGTTTCAATATCATGGAATTCCTTATTTTGGAAAGAATTTGTCTTTTTTGAATTCCATCCAATTCCGACACAAAAACGTAACGAAATGAATACCACTGAATGCCAGGTTAGAGATTGGAAAGTTTCGTCATGAATTCCATTGAATACTATTGATTCCGTTAACGAAATGAATACCATTGAATGCCAAACTAGGAATTAAAATTTTCCGTATTGAATTCCATTGAATTCCGTCTATTCTGACAATAAAATGAATACCATTGAATGCCAGGATAGGGATTGAAAAGTGTTCGTGTTGAACTCTGTGGCGGTACGCGCCACCAATAGTACACGCCCGCGCGGTATCTGCATTACCGGCAGTTCGCGTCGACGCCGCTAGGCGTCGCATCGCCGGGGCATCTTTTCGAGTTCAAAGTTTCATCTCGACCGCTATGTAAAGGGACCCCCTACGGGGCCTGTCAGATCTTACAAATCTCATTTTCGGGCTAATTGCCCGTCGGCAGTAGTGCGTGTAATGCCCTTAGGCATACACAAAAGCTCACCGACGAACAACGGCGCTTGGTCGCCCAACGGAGGCGCGAGACGCCTGCCAACCAACCAACGGCGCTTGGTACCGCCACAGATACTATAAAGTATGTTAATTATATAGTAAATAAAAAATAAACGTTTATTTAAAAGCATTGAAATTTATTATCCTTTCCTATTTTCATAAAATTGTGTGTGTGTGTGTGTGTGTGTGTGTGTGTATTCGTGTGCGTGTGTGTGTGTGTTTGGTCATTACGGGAGGAATTTATAACAATTTCCTAAACCATCTAATGCCATGCAATTCCATAACCTTTACGGATTCCATAGGATTGGATGGAATTGAAAATTTCTTTTTTGGATTCCATGGGATTGGACCATCTTATTTCGAATCCCATCTAATTTCATCTAATTCCGCCAAAAAAGGGATTCAAAGGTATTAAAAAATTTTAATATTTTTAAATCCTTTTGCGTTTGCTGGGATGGTATTTTAAAGCGCCGGAAATAATTTGTCATCCTTCGTGAAAATCGTGAAGTTGCCGCTTTAAGCGTTTCTCATTTAAGAACATTATTAAATTAAAAGAACATTATTAAATCAAACGTAATTTTTTACAGCACATCTGTTTTTAGGTTGAGTGTTGTGTGAGTGGAAAAATATATGCGGTTGTACAACCTACTTGTTGTGTAAGTGAGTCACACATACAACAATTGGGTTGGGTTGTGTTAGTTTTTTTGAAGGTGGAGCCCGTCGCAGAGGGACGGAACCCACTGCAACACCTAACAACTAATCTATGCTGTATAAAGAAGAATGTAAACAAAGTATCGATCGAATGATATTAGCATTGTATCCTGCTTTCGTATTGTAGAAAACAGAAATTTTAATGCTTCATAACTTTTGGACGGATCGTGATGACCACCACTTTTTCGGCGCTCTAAAATACGATACCTAACTGCTAATTCTAGACCGAATAGAAGCTCCATGTAAATTTTGAACCAAATCGGAGGTGAAGACCCTAATATAGAAGTTTACCTAAAATTATCATTTTTGTCCGGTACTGTAATTACGTATTACAATGCTTATTAAATTTAATTGCGTTGTCGATTTTATCAATTGGCGATTTCTTTGAATTTTGTACACATGTAAATCAATTAAATCATTTCGCTCATCAGTTCTCTCGCTCGTTGCTTATCGGCGGTATCATAAGCACGAGAAAATGGCACGCACAATTATGCTTTGTCCTACCTTGTTCCGACAATCGAGATCCATTTGATTTCGCCATTGATACGCGTTCTCGAAAGCTTTCTTAAAATTTTTAAAGAAAATCGCAAGCATAGCAGCGATTGACTAGCAAATAAGATTTCTGATTCATCTTTTGAAGGAAATTCAATCGAACCGCTTTAAGATACAAATGATGACCGTACTGTCCTTTGGATCAATCTAATACAAACGATACAAATGATAAATAACGCAATTTACTACACGCCGATACAATGCTCTAAATATTAATACGCGAGAACAGTAGAAATTTATTTAAGCTAATAAAATTATTTATTTTTATATCAACGAAATATATTCTTTAATATTTCGCAATGCTATATTACAAATTGATTATACAATAATATAATTTCTTTATTATAATTAAATTTTTGAAGGAGTTTGGTTTGAATTCAATTTTTATATGCACACAAGAATCTTACTTTTATTATCCTCTTATAAAAGTGGTATGAAACCCTGAAGTTGGCTGAATCGCGTTTGCAATTGTTGCCATGTTATTGCGAATGCGATTGGTCCGTCTCGATTCAGTCGATTGATCGAGTGAACAAATGTTTTTTGCATAGATAATAACAAATAAATAACATCATAAGGCGCGCGCGAAGCGCGCGCTATAATCTAGTCTTCTAAAAAGGGCATCGATACCACAGTATAAGTAAGAACAGTAGGTTCACTCCCCTAAGAAGTTGGCAAATGAATATGGCGACTTTGGCAATCAATAACATGGCGGCTATCATCTGACAGTTCATTTGGGTTAGATACATCGGCGTTAGTTGAATTGTATTTGTATTTATTAAAAAAAATTTTTTAAATAAAATCATAATAAGTTATAAAGGTGATTATCGGTGTGCATTTAAAGATTGTAGTAGTGTTAGCATTGAAAAAATAGGATAAAGAAAAATATAAAAAAAAACTTCGTTCCGATTTCCAAAAAAAAAAAATTTACAACACAAATAAAAATTTATTAATTCTTATAATATTAAGCTTTTAAATTAATTATTGTTAATATTAATTATGTATTGTTAATACTAATTACATTATATAATGCATTTTAAAATTTATATTTTACTTCCAATGTAAATAAATTGTGTATTTTTTACTTACAATGTAAAAAATGTGTATTATTTACTTAAATATGAATAAAATATGTCGGGACATTTTTGCTTTAAATATTTAATTAATATAATATTTCTTATATTTTTTCATTTCTTATATAATTATCACAAGCGGTTTCTATTATTCAAACAAAGCGCGCATGTATTTTTTACTTATGTACGTGTGTTGTGACATTTTTGCTTCGAATATTTAATTAATATATTTCTTATACTTTTTTTCACTTCTTATCAAGAGACACGGTAGTGTCTCGTACCAAGTACACGCGGAGCAAGACCGACCGTGACTCTTTTACGCGACGCGACGGGTTGCGAGTACCCGAGATGTTGAGATCTCGATAACGAGTGAACGGATCAAGTTCTAAGTAGGCTTGATCGATAGCTTGGGGTCCAATTAGGGGGGGGGGGGTTTCTCTTATAATATTCCGCTACGTGCCCTACGAGTGGAGATATTGCGACGCAAAGTCCAAATGTGAAAATTTTAATTTCTCTTAACGCCGACGTCTTATATGACATATATATAATAAAAATGCCACTTTCACTTTTTTGACGCTGGCGGCGCAGGTATCTCCAGTTTCGATATCGCGCGCGTATTTCGAAATTAGGTCGATAGACTTATCGGTCAGGAGAAAGATTTTATTTAGGTAAATTAGGTATATATATAATATATATTGAGTCAATTGCTTCATGTTTATCTGGAGAGATTTCGTATCCTTACATCGTATTACCACTGCTGCCGGAAAAAAAAGGTTCTCTACGCTTGGCAGAAAGTGCCGCTAGGGAATTTTTAAGTCGATTTTTATGAATCAAGCTTGAATTCGATGTCTAGGTATCCCAGGTTGCCGATGACGAGGTCCAGATAGTGCGCTTCATAGTTTTCGGTGTCCAGGTGTAATAATACGTTGAATTCAAGTTTACGTGTCCCAGGTTGCCGATGACGATGTCTAGATAGTGAGCTCCGTAGTTTTCGGTGTCTACGTGTATTAATACCTTGAATTCGATGTTTACGTGTCCCAGGTTGCCGATGACGAAGTTCGCATAGTGCGCTTCGTAGTTTTTGGTGTCTAGGTGTATTAATAACTTTAAATCTGAATGTAGGACACGTAGATATCAAATTCGAGGTATTAATACACGTAGACACCGAATTTACATATTTACACACACACACACATATATATATATATATATATATATATATATATATCATAATTATATTGTAGAAATTGTATATATGTATTTATATAATTTAAATTATATATACATATATAAAATATATATTGTGTATATATATATATATATGTATATGTATATAATTTATTTATTTATTGTAAATGTATTATGGAAATTGTGGATTCTTAGATTACAATATAATACGTATGCGCTATGCGCTACTATTGCTCTCTCGCTCTCACAGAACATCCCTCGATTGCAGCGACCTCATACTTTTCGGCTTCGCCAAGCGAACCATCCCCACCATACGAGTTGAGAGACCTGTATGTAAGACCGTGCTCAAATCTATCCAAATATTGTTGTCGCTTTTCCGCGATGCCGATTGGTTCTCTCTCGGCGCTTACTTCATGAGCGACTGTCATGGCATATTTTGACAGTTGTGTGGTTAATATTGTAATAGTAAGAGTAAAATATTAAAGTTAAATAGCGCGCGCGTAGCGCGCGCTTGTGATGTCTAGTTTTATTAAATTATACGACTTTTGTGCGTACCACATTGCGTTATGTTGTAATATCGCTATTTTAATCATTTTACTCACTTCAAATTACGTTTTATCTATTGGAATGTAAATTATCGATGTACGTAATATAAGCATTTTGTAATATTTATAGCGTCTGATTTTAACATTTTTCTAGGATTTGTAAATGATACAAAATGCGTATGAAAAACTGCAGTATGCGTTTTACTTAAGAATTTTTTTAATTTTTATTAGGCATACCTAATGCTAGATGTGCTTTGCTATATTATTGCTATGTAGAAAAATATGGCTAATTCTAACAATGGAACTCTCATATACCTACGAGATGTCTTAAAACTAATATAAACGGATCGAGTTTGCTGTTTCCCTAAAAAAGTTACAAAATTTTCACGGAGATTATTTCTCTCTTACAATCTAAACTTAGTTTACAATTAGAACTATTCTATTATGCACACCGTATGCTCACTCTACTCTTTTCTTTACTTTGCATGCATTGGTTCTCTCTCCCCCTCTTTCTCCCTCCCTCCTTCTCTCCCTCCCTTCCTTCCTCCCTCCCCCTCCACTCTATCCTTATATGTTATTATAAAGTATTATTATTATTGTAATGGATAACTTTTAGTTTGTGCTAGAACTTGTAAACTAAAGGATTAATGTTCATTTACGATTCACGCAGATAATCATCTCGCATGTATCACACTTTAAATTTTAAGTGTAAGTATTCCTACGATAGAAGCTAAAATATTCGAAGCTTGAATTCCAAAATAACTGAGAATAGGTAAATAAATTGCGATACTGTGTTCCTTGAACACTTCTAAGCAATAAAAATAAGTAAATATTAAGCTATTAAGAGTTTACGACCCTTTCCCATAAAAATTGCAGCTGTAACAAAACTGATGAAGAAGCCAAAGTCTTCATAGGATTGTAAGATATACCTATAGAATATATTTAATATATGTTGGTGCTCTTATTATTATTATCTTTGGTGAACAAATTTTCATATCTTAATTATAATATTTTTCAGAATTTTTTTAATTTATGAAGATTTCTAAAAAAGTATTTAAATTTCTTCAGATTTTATAAGTTTTTTTTCGGAAAAATTATAAAATATATGAAAAATTTTTGAATATTTTAGAATTACATATAGGTAATTCGACTACTGAGGCATGTGGTAATATTTATCGTAACAATAGGAAGATAGGTTAACAGTAGGAAGAACGTCTTTTTTACGGCGACGTATATAAACTTGTTTATAATGTGGAAAATATTAAATGTTCGACTAATTAATTTTTATTATTACAAATTAATGTAGAGGTAATTTTGTTTTATATCGGTAACGCAAATATTTTAATTAAACGAATTAACTATTTTAAAGATTATTGTAACAACGATTTTAATTTTTACTTTACTCGTTTCATGTTTCTGTCGCACGAATTTACTAACAATAAGACATATTAAAGTTACATTGAAGAAAGCTTGCAAAATGCATTGAATTTGGCATATTATGTGTCTTCTCAACAAAATTCCATTATTCATAAGTATGTTTTTTTTATTTTACGAAAGTACTTGCACGTCTCGATCACATCTTTTATGCAAGCTGCTAGCGAAGAATGAAAATCATGGGAACGAAACGGTGGAGCGTAATACAGAGATTGGCAGATAGACTTTTAAATTATTTATTTTCTCACAGAAAGGAAAAAAACTTTGTCAATTTTTTAAGATAAATAATTTGTTTATTGATTCAGTTTATTGATTATAACAATTTTTTATTTCAAAACTGAACATGTGTATGTATGCAGTATTCCGCTTAGATAACTCGAAATTATCTAGATAAAGATAAGATAAGACATAAGTAAATGTATTTTAGTTAAGATAAAGATGCCATGATTTTATTCTTAAATTATCTAGGTATATCTAGGTGAAATTAAAATTTGTTCATCTAAATAATTTTAAGATAATATTATGTACCTTTATGCAAAACCAATGTAAAACTAATTAAAAAATCTGCCGTTACAATTAAGATTGCGAGTCGTGGATGTATCATACAGGTAAATCATATAATATAATCTTTACCAGGAAGCATGAGATTAAACGAGAAACCGTCGCTAGAGGAATTAAAAGGAAGTAACATACGCATCTATCGGTGTTATCACTGTTGTTGCGATATCTTGCGTAACGCGCGTAATTTTGCATACTCGCCTTAATTTGCATTCCAACGTAATCGGAAAGAACGTCGCAATAATACTATTAAGTCTACAAAGAAGGATTCGAGATTTTATTCGAGACTATTGTTAGAGAGCGGATAATATCAAATCGAATAGGATAATCTAATTAATGAATGAACATAGATTAAACATCGCAATCACAATTATGAAAAAAATTACGGAGATTTTTTATTTTGGTTACATAGTTATAACTTGCTTGTATATTTGCATTAGATCTGCATATATGTTTGTATAGATCAATATCTCTTGTCATATAAAAGTACTAAGATACAATAAAAAGTGAAAAGTTTATAAAATGTTTTGTATACATGAAATATTTTATTCTAATACACATATGAAAAAGTGTAGAATACCTATGAGAAAAATTGATTTATGCAAGAAGAAATATATAGTTTCATGCAAAAATACAGGCATCGTGTACATTAACAAAATTCCCTCTATCTTTGACATTAATTTTTTATTGTAACAGGTTTATTGAAACAGTTGTTTTATTAAATGTTTGCTAATTTAATAAATGCCACGTGTCGTCTTACATCCAGAATTTTTCTTTTTAAATGTTTGAATATGAAACTATTTTTTCAATATCTAATCATTGTATGAAGCTTCCATGTTGTGATAACACTGTACAACAAAAAAAAAACACTTTTTTTAGCACAAGAACAAACTTTACGGTATTCGACAGTTTTTTGGACGCAAAAAATAATCCCGTTTGCCAAATTGCTTTATCACGTCACAATTTTGAGATATTTGCAGTTAAAGTTGCAAAAATGGGCTATTTTAGTGTATTTTGGCATATTATAACTACAATATGTGACGTATCGGAGAAGTTCGCAATCAAAATTAAGTATGTTGTTAGGATTTTCAGCCCTTAAAGGAATTTTTTGTGTCGCTTATGGTTAAAAAGATATTGATAATTAACATAGAATCTATTGCGTCAAAGTTGTGACTTACATAGCTATTAAGGATCTATGAAATTTTTTAATCAAACTTAAGGGTTTTGCAGATCGTTGAAAACTAAACTTATGTCAAAGTTGATAAAATGGCAAAGCCAATATGGCAGATATCAAAATTAATATAATAGTCGAGTTCTTATTTTTAATATTCGCTATATTAACTCTGTCATTTTTAATTTATCAACTTTGACATCAGATTAGTTTTCAGCGATTTTAAAAACCTTTAAATTTGAATAACATAATTAAAAAAATACTTCATTGATCGTTAATAGCTATGTAAGTCGCAATTTTGACGCAATAGACTTTACGTTAATCATCAATATCTTTTAACCATAATCGACACAATAAATTCCTTTTAAGGGCTGAAAGTCCTAACAACTTACCTAATTTTGATTGCGATCAAACTTTTCTGATAGGGGAAAGTGGGTTAATAGTGCGTACTTAAGGTAAATCTGTTAATACAAAATAGCTTTTATAGTTACAATTAATTTAAATTGAACACATTGACAGTTATGAAGCCTTTGAACGTTTGTCTACAAGTATGTGAACTCATACGATAATAATCTTATTGTTAAATATTTATTGAGCGATATTTAGGACGATGCAAAATCGGGTAAAAATGAAAGTGGCGGGTGATAGTGCGCAGTTTGGAAATTGCCAAAATTTGTGTCTGCAGCGGATAAATTTCGAACTTTTCTGCTTAAATCATTAGTTTTAAGTATAGGTAGTTAATGTGAGTGATGATAAATAATTAAAAATTACCTAAACGCATAACTTTAAAAATGAAAGGATATTTAAAAAAAATCTTTTTGCGAGTGAAACTGACTTATGGCTTCAATGCACGATTAATTCGACATAATTTATAAATATATATAAATTCGAATAAATAAAGTATATAATATACATATAAAATCGACATAAATAAAAGCTGCGCACTATTCCCCGATTTGTTATTCCGGGACAATTTTGTCAATTACTCGCAAATCGCAAATGAAATTATGGGACCAACGCGCAAAAAGGTTCCCAAGGGATCGTATTTCATTATGTTGTACCAATTACAATAGCAAATAAAAATTGTCCACTTACGAGCTTAACTCTTGTCGCTTCAAAATGATAAGGAAATAACAGGCGCGTTTTCTTTTTCGCTTTCTCTGTTCAAGCGAAACTTTGAGCTGGGATAAAATGTATCTATATTATCTAGAATTGACGTAAGCTTTGAAATTTTGCCACTTACGTGTCGTCAGCTATCGTCACAGTCTCAAACTTGAGGCGCGCACTATTACACACTGCGTCTTATTCCCTTACTTTTCCCTACGTCACATATTGTAGTTATAATATGCCAAAATACACTAAAATAACCCATTTTTGTAATTTTAACTGCAAATATCTCAAAATTGTGACGTGATAGAGAGCAATTTGGCAAACGGAATCGTTTTTTGCGTCCAAAAAACTATCGAATGCCGCAAGGTTCGTTCTTGAGCTTTTTTTTGTTGTACAGTGTAATTAATGTTCTTTGATAATTATATGTAATATGTAATACTAGATTTTGAGCCCGCGCGAAGCTCAAAATCTATTCCCCTCTCCCCAAACTCACTCATTACTTAAAAGCACCAACAGAACCCCATAAAACACAATTTTCAACCCCATAATAGCCATTTCCATAAAATTAGTAATCTTTTGGTACCAATTTCATCAAAATCATCAACAAAAAATTAGAAAAATTTTGGCACTGGTTTCAAGAAAATCGATCCATTAATACAAAATTATCCATTAATGAAAAATTAAACTTATCCTCCAAAAATTAAAACAAAATTTGGTACTGGTCTCAAGAAAATGGGTTAATTAATACTTACTATTTCTCGAAATTTGAATAATTTTCAAACTGGTTTCCAAAAAATCGGTAACGAAAAATTATCCATAAAAAAATTCAGTTTGATACCTCAAAGTTTGCGGAAATTGGAACAATCACGTACACTTTTTTTAAACAGAAATCGACAACCCTTTTAATATTAACAATTTTTCTAATTTTATTACATTCTTTAGTTGTTTCTACCTGTATTTCATATATAATTGTTTAAGATTTGAACAATTATTTCCCAAAAAATTTGAAAAATTTTGGAACCGGCGATTTCCAAAAAATTGGTAACAAAAAATTATACACTTTATGGCAATCCCCGAAAAATTTTACCCCTACTTCATATATAATTCTTTAAGATTCGGTCCATTAACAAATGAGTTCGCGGACAGACAAACAAACAGTCGGGTTTTATATTATAGTAGTTTTCATAACCGATTTTTATGAAACCGGTTTCCAAAAAATTGGTAACAAAAAAGTAAAAATAAAAATAAAAATTATTTTAAAAATTTAGCTTGATATCTAAAAATTTGCGAAAATTAGAGTAATCACGTACATTTTTTAAACAAAAATTTTAAACCTTTTTATTATTAGCAATTTTTCTAATTCTATTACATTCTTTAGTTTTTTTTTCTACCCTTACTTTATGTACAATTCTTTAAGATTCAGTCAATTAATTCCCGAAAAATTGGATAAATTTCGTAACCGGCTTCAAAAAGATCGGCAACAAAAATTATACATTTTATAGGACTTTCCGGAAAGTTCTACCCCTGTTTCCTATATAATTCTTCAAGATTCGATCAATTATTTCCCGAAAAATTGGAAAAATTTTGGATACCGGTTTCCAAAAAGATCGGTAACGAAAAATTATACATCTGAACATATTAGCATCAAAAACTCAAAACCAATCTTTTTTTTGGTTTCTTCTACCCCTATTTCATAAATAATTCATTAAATGTGGTTGATTAGACCCAACTTTATACGCAATAAAAGGTTCATATACGAAATTTATGAAAACAAAGCTTCCTTTATGAAAAACCGGTTTCCAGAAAATCGGTAACAAAAACTATACACATCATGGCAGTCCCCGGAAAATTCTACTCCTATTTCATACACTTTTGGTAAAAATTCGGTCCACTAACAAATGAGTAGTTCGCGGTCAGACAGACAGACAGAAGACGAACTGGTTTCCAGTGGCAATTAAACCCATCCTCAAAAAATTAATAAAATTTTTTAACCAAAAAATTGGAAAAATTTTTGAACCGGTTTCCAAAAAAATTGGTAATAAAAAATTATACACTTTATAGCATTCCCCGAGAAATATTCTACCCCTACTTCATATACAATTCTTTAAGATTTGGTCAATTAATTCCCAAAAAAATTGAAAAAATTTCGGTACCGGCCTTCCAAAAGATCGGTAACGAAAAATTATACACTTTATAGTACTCCCCGGAAAATTTTATTTCTGTTTGATCTATAAATCTTTAAGATTCGGTCAATTATTTCCCGAAAAATTGTAAAAATTTCTGATACCGGTTTTCAGAAAATCGGTAACAAAAAACTATACACTTTATGGCATTCCGCGGGAAATTCTACCCCTACTTCATACACAATTTTTGAGATTCGGTCAATTATTTCCCGAAAAACTATAGGGGTAGAATTTTCCGGGGAGTGTTATAGAGTGCACAGTTTTTCGTTACCGATCTTTTTGGAAACCGGTATCCGAAATTTTTCCAATTTTTCGGAAAATAATTGACCGAATTTTAAAGAATTGTATATGAATTAGGGGTAGAATTTCCCGGGGAGTGCCATAAAGTGTATAATTTTTCGTTATCGATCTTTTGGGAAGATATCAGAAATTTTTCCATTTTTTTGGGAAATAATTGACCGAATCTTAAAGAATTGCATATAAAACAGGGGTAGAATTTCCCGGGGAGTGCTATAAACTGTATAGTTTTTCGTTACCAATTTTTTTTGGAAACCGGTATCAGAAATTTTTCCAATTTTTCTGGAAATAATTGACCGAGTAGAAAAAGATTGGTTACGACATGTTTAATCTATGAACACTCCTTATGTTTGTCCACAATAAAGATATTAAAACATAAATAAAGTTGTTTTAAGAAAAACGACTCCCGGGCGAAGCCCGGGTAACCAGCTAGTAATATATAAATACAAATCTATATATATAAAATAGAATGTCTGTATGTATGTATGTATGTTCTTTATACACTCTTAAACTATTTGACCGAATTTTTACCAAAAGTATATAAAATAAGGGTAGAATTTTTTTGGGAGTGTTATAGAGTGTATAGTTTTCTGTTACCGATCTTTTTGGGAATCGGTCTCCGAAATTTTTCCAATTTTTCGGGAAATAATTGACCGAATGTTTTGTAGGAAATGTTTTGATTCTGACGTAATTCCTGACATAAACATAAAAAGTGTGTCGGGTGGCTGATTTAAAAGCGGTAACTTAACTTTTTCATTTGAACAACACATTCCAGATGCTTGAGTTTTAAACTTTTATTATGGGATTGATAGTTATGGGGTTGGGGGCCGGGGGAGGTTTTTTAGTCGGTGAATAAGTCCGGCATAACTCTGGGGACCGGCCTTAGGGTATGCGTAAACATTTTCCTTTTCCAACGATAAAAAAAAAGCAGGATCTTAAAATTTGCAAAAATTCCGTAGAAGAATTAACTAACCGATAGAACAAAATGGAAATAATAAATATCCACAATTAGTAGAAATTATTTTAGTAAAAACATTAATTATTTAATTGATTTTTGCTTGATAAGATATTGTCTGATAAAGGAATTTTTTTCAATTAAGGATATTTAAATACAAATGAAGTCGTTTGAAGAAAAACGACTCTCGGGCGAAGCCCGGGTAACCAGCTAGTATTTACTATAAAATAATTGTAGTTAATTTTTAATATAAGTAATCTATCTATATAAAATAGAATGTCTGTATGTATGTATGTTCTTTATACACTCTTAAACTATTCGACCGAATTTTCATTAAAAGTATATAAAATAGGGGTAGAATTTTCTGGGGAGTGTTATAGAGTGTATAGTTTTTCGTTACCGATCTTTTTGAGAACCGGTATCCGAAATTTTTCCAATTTTTCGGGAAATAATTGACCAAATCTTAAAAAATTGTATACATAATAGGGGTAGAATTTCCCAGGGAGTGCCATAAACTGTATAGTTTTTCGTTACCGATCTTTTTGGGAATTGGTATCCGAACTGATAAAGGAATTTTTTCGATTAAGGATATTAAAACACATATGAAGTCGTTTGAAGAAAAACGACTCCCGGGCGAAGCCCGGGTAACCAGCTAGTCTCTAATAAATTAAATAATATAATAATACATATTTGAATTAAATTCATATGCATTCTAGTTATGCGTGATTATTTTCACAAAATTACACGCAGTAATCTCTACTATTATATAAAGGGGAAAAGTTTGTACCATTGTTCGGGGTAATCTTAGAAACTACTGAATCGATTTCACAAATTTTTACACTGGTGGATAGCTTATGTCTTCCTGAGTAACATAGGCTATGTGCCATTGTGCTACAACCCAATTTGAAAAAAATCGGGATATTTAAAATTTAAAATTTTATAAAAGAGTCGTACTTAATGACTTTTCCTGTTCAAACTTTCTTAATCAACCAAATCTTAAAGAATTATATATGAAATAGGGGCAGAAAAAACTGAGGAATATAATAGAATTCAAAAAATTGCTAATAAACTTTATTAAATAAAGGAGTTACCAATTTCTGTCTAAAAAATCTACATAATAGCTCTAATTTTCGCAAATTTTGAGATATCGAGTTAATTTTTTTTTATGGATAGAGTATCATTATATTGAATTTGGCGAGAATCGGTGAAAGGGTTGCCGATTTTTGCCTAAAAAGTGTATAAGTTATATAAGTGTATAAGATATCATATTTGTCATCTTATATTATATTATTAGAGTATCATTAAAGGAAGGTTGATTCAAATTTGGCGAGGATCAGTGAAGGGGTTACCGATTTCTGCTTTAAAAATGTATGAGTTATTTAATTACTACAGTATCATTTAAGGAAGGTTGTTATTGAGTTTGGCGAGGATTGGTGAAGGGGTTACCGATTTCTGCTTGAAAAGTGTATAAGTTATACATGTAATTTTATATAGAGCATCATTAAAGGAAGGTTGGTATTAAATTTGGCGATGATCGGTAAAAGGGTTTTTTCTTTAAAAAATTTTGAATTTTTTTAGAAATGTCTGCCAATTTTGAGATATCGGGCTATTTATAATTCTATTATATTCTTCAGTTTTTTCTACCTCTATTTTATATATAATTCTTTAAGATTTAGTTGATTAGATCCACCTTTATATGCGATCAAAGGTCCATATACGAAGTCCATATATGGACCATGTAGCCTGCATGAACTCCCAAAATCAATATTTATTTGACATTGCGTCGATTGTAAAATCCCACTTGTGCTACTAAGCTGACCCTCTATTAATTTATAAAAAGGTTAAATCTAAAATTAAAGGCAGTGTGCAAATTAGAAACTTGCACATTGCTTCTTCATTATTACAGATCGTTACCATTGTTCCTATTTTATTTCGCTCATAAAGCTTTTTTTATGAGGAAGCCAAACTAATAAATACTAATAATTATGCATTAAATAAATATATATGTCTTTATTTCAGCTACACGCCAAGAAAGGACTTGGTTTACAATTCTACTTAACACACACATCCATCCACACGTCAAACATCATTCTTCTTTACAAACAAGCCGCAGTACATTATTATTTACATTATCATTATTGTTTACAGCCATTATCTTTTTTTTTTATAGCTTTCCTCTCTCCTTTTCCATAATCTATTTAGCACCTTTCCTTTTTCCATTCTAAATTTGTCATCGCATATATTCTCTAATCGTTCTCCGTTATTCCTACCCAAGTTCTCAAACCACATACTTGTGATGTTGCACTCGCTTATATAATGCTCTAAGTTGTCCCTACCTGACTTGCAGAATCTACACTTCGTATCTTCCTCGTCAAGCCAATATTTATTTGTATCCTCTAAATTGCCGCACCTTAATTTTACCATCGCTCTAATCTCATCTCCTGTTTTTACTTTATCCAAGTTCGCTTTTAATAAGTAACTCGGTGTTTTGTTGCTCGCTTCTATCTCTTTGTACCTTGCCTCTACTGTTTTACTGTTTATTATTTGCCCTTGTATGTCCTGTTCCTTTATTCTTACTAAGCCTTCAGTATTTTAACCTTCATTATTTAATTCTTTTATTACTTCAGAGCTCCAACTATTGTTATTATAAAACCTTTCTTGTTCCAAACTATATAAACCCTTTTTCTTTTATCCATTGTGTCCTTTTCATCCCAACATGCCGTTACTAAACTTCCGTCCTTTTTCTCTCTGCTTCTTTTCTTGAATCTCATGGCTCTTAAGCCCCAACAGATTTTAAGTTTTTCTAATTCTAGTTCCCTTAGTATTACATACCTCAAAGTGCAAAAATCTAGTCTAAATACCCATCTTACATAATCTAACATAACTTTTCCCAACTCCTTTTTTTCACACCACCCCCATATTTCTGCTCCGTATTCCATCACACTTTTCACTAGGTACTTAAAAAGCGTCCATCTCCTACTAAAATCATCTTTACATAATCTTTCTCCTAAGCCCCAGACCCTGTTTGCCGCGATCCTTCCTTTCCTTTTCAGTTTTTTTATATGATCGACATAATTATCTTTCCTATTAAACGTGAAACCCAGATATTTAAACATATCTACTTCCTCTATTATTTTGTCGCCCCATTTCCATGTTATCCTGCCTTTTTTACCTTTACTATTAAATACTAGCACTTTAGTTTTTTTCTGTATTTAATTCTAGTTTCCTTTCTTTTAAAAATCTTTTTAACATGCTCATCATATTTAATAAAGCCTCTCTATTTTTCGCTACCAAAACCATATCATCCGCGTATGCTAATGACCACACTCTCACTCCTCCTAGTTCTACCCCTCCTATGCCACGCTTTTCTAAAGCTTTATTAATGTCCGCAATGTATAAATTGAACAGGGCGGGACTCATTACACAGCCTTGCCTTACACCTTTCTTTGTCTTGAAGCATCTTGTGAACCCATCCATCGTCCTTATTGTCACCTCCGTCTCTTTGTAGATTTTTTTTATCCTGTTTATTAAACTGCGATCCACTCCTTTCTCTTCCATTATCTTCCATAAAATTCCTCTGTCAACGTTGTCGAATGCTGCCCTTAGATCCACAAACATTGCGAAAATCTTGTCTCTCCCAGTTGCCGAACCTTTCTTCTTTCCCCTTTGCACTATATGGTTCAAGATAAATATATTATCCATCGTGGACCTCCCTTTCTTAAAGCCGGCTTGGCTGTCAGGTATCATCCCTTTCCTCTCCATTATTTCCTCCAATCTGTTCCTTGGAATTTCCGCATATACCTTGTATGTAGTGCACAGCAGAGAGATTTCTCTATAGTTGTCTGTTCTCTCTTTATCCCCTTTTTTATATAAGGGGACAACTATGCTTGTTCGCCATTCGGTCGGAATTTACTTTCCTTCCAAATGAGCTTCAACAGATCAGTTAGACCTCTTCTTACTGCTGCGCCACCATACAGCCATGCTTCCATTGGGATTCCATCGACACCTGCAGCTTTGCCTAGCTTTATGTTCCTGACTGCTCTCACAATCTCCTCTTCTTGCAGCTCCTTTCTGTATCTTGAACCTGCTCTTTATTTCTTTCTTCTTTTCCCATGTCACGCATCTCCAACGCCTCATCCCTTCCTTTCATCTCGGTCCCACCCAACAGCTCCATGAAGTAACTTCTCCAGTTCTCTTTCGGGATATTATTCTCTTTTTATTCTTTCATCTTTCTTCGA
Organism: Temnothorax longispinosus; assembly: GCF_030848805.1. Classification (NCBI taxonomy): domain Eukaryota; kingdom Metazoa; phylum Arthropoda; class Insecta; order Hymenoptera; family Formicidae; genus Temnothorax; species Temnothorax longispinosus. The sequence continues at coordinate 14,246,473 of NC_092363.1, read as the reverse complement.
CTGTTTATGTAGTTCCAAATTTTCTTTTCGTCCTTCAATTTTCTTAATTTCTCTTCTTCCCTCACTTTCTTCTCCATCCTTTTGCTCTCTAACCACCCCTTCAGGCATTTCTTTTCTTCCAAATAGTTTTCCTTACTTTTCTTTCTACATCTCCACCTTCTGTACTTTCTTTTCACTTTCCTCTTCTTTCTGGTACAACTCCTATCCCACCAATCTTTGTGCCCTATTTTCCTTCTCTTATTTAACTTGGATTCCTTATACACTAAGGCTCCAAGAATCCAGTTTTTGATTTTCTCCCATTTCCTATCCACCGACTCCATTTCCTGGTCCTCGGTTTCATTCCATACCTCCGTCCTCTCCCTGTATAATTTTCTTGCCTCTTTGTTCCAAACTATAATCTTCTTTGACATATTTTGTCCCTTTACTTCCTCTTCTGTACACCCTCCATTTGTCTCGTATTCTCCTCTTCCTCCAGTAACAAGGTCAGAGGCAAATGATCCGAGTCCACCCTGTCCCCTATTCTAAATTCCAACACTCGTTCTTGCGCACTATCGTTTACAATTGCATAATCAATTCCTGACTGCATCAATTCCTGACAAGCACCCTCTCGCATCCACATACGTATATTCCCCCTCTTATTCCCCCTCTGTACACATCCAATCAAAAAATACCATTCTTTTTCAATCATCATATCCACAAAACTTCTGCCATCATCTCCTATGACTTAATCTTTACTCTCCTTTTCAAAGTCATACTCCTCCTTCCTACCACCTCCAAAGTTTCCTATTCTAATATTAAAATCATCTCCTATAATAATATCTTCTCCTTCGCATCCTTCGCATTGCTCTGTTATTTTTGCCATTATCTCTTCAACATCTTTCTTTGCTCCTACATTATATACTGTAAAAATATTTAGCCCTTTTTTCTCTTTTACTATTCTCGTTTGCGCAATTCTTTCTGTAATCATTATACTTTCATAATTCTCCACTTCCGCTATCCAGCCTTTTCTAATACTTATTAGTAAACCTCCCTTTGCTTTACCCTTTTTTTTTCCTTTACAGCGTTAATGTTTTTCCAGATGTGCGTTTCTGGCAATCTACCCTTAATTCCATCCCATCTCTTTTCCTCTAACCATGTTTCACATAACCCTATAAAATCGAAACCTACTATGTAATTCCAACAATCTTGGTCCTGCCTCTCTATACCTGCTACATTCCAAAAAATTATCTTTCGCCCATTTTCTTTCTTCATCTGCTTCACTTTTCCGTCCTCCATTCGTGTTGTTTGCCTATTGTCCACTTGAATGCCACGACTTACTGATACTCTTCTCCAAACTTGGCAATCCTCTAGAAATTTTCCTTTTCTATTAGCTTATTTTTTTCCTCGCTCCATACATACTTTCTACCTTATTGTATCTCTAGCTTACTAAAACCTATTTTCACCCATTTTCCTTCTGTTTTCTTTTTCCATGCCCTTTCTTTTATCCGTCTTTGCACTTGTCTGTCCTCAAAGGTCAAGTCGTGATCAATGAAAATTTTCTTACTTCCCAGTTTCTTCTTCTCCTTCATGATGTTATCCTTCGCTTCTCAGCAGTCCATTTCGACTATTATTATCTCTCTTCCTACTCTGCCTGTTGACCGCATCTTCTTCACTCCCGCTTTTGCACCAAACTCTCTCTCGAGAAACGTCTCCGCTGTGTCCATTAAGCTCTTGTTTTTTTCTTTATGTAGTCCTCTGATCACTAAATTATTTTTCTTTTCCTTCCTTTCCTTCATATTTCTTTCTCTCTTCCTAACCATCTCCGCCACCTTTCCCACAATCTCCTCCATTTTGCCGCCGGTCGCCTCATTCGTTGTGTTTTCACTCCTTCGTTCAATTTTCGATAGCCTCTCTTCTATCTTATCCATCCTTTCCTCTACCTTTTCTTCTTTTTTTCTCCGACCCTCTTCTAAGACGTTCATCCTCTCTCTCATCTCGTCCCTCAGGTCCCTCATTTCGTTTCTAATCTCTCTCAAGACTGCTAATAGCGAATCTTTATTCTTTATTGCTGCCTTCTCACTCTCGCCTGTCTCTCCCTGGCATCCTGTACGTCCCTCGTGCACGCTCTTCTTCCAGCCAATCTCCTTAACCGCTACCTCTATGCCTAGACCACTAGACTGTTCCGTCTAGTGTCTAGTGTCGCTACCTACTCTATGCGTGACGCAAATCTCGCTCCCTTTTGGAACGCACAGCGATTTTCTCCCGCCTTCTCTCACCTAACCTCTCCCTCTCTCTAAAATATTTAGCGCTCTTTTCATCACTAATTAATATTTCCCTGCTGCATCTATTATCCTATCCTAAATTTAAGTTCTTTTTCCTACCTTTCTAGCGGTTTAACGCCTACCTCGACTCCTATTTCCCTCTAAACTCTCGCCTAATTTATCCGCAACTCTCACACGCATGCACAACACACTCGCTCCACTAACCAAGTCCAATTATGCATTAAATAAAATATAAGCTTATTTTAATCACGAAAGTTCTATACTCCCGGGGAAAAAAGATTACATCTATCTCTATCTCTATCTCCATCTCTCTATATACATATAAAAATGAATGTTATAATATGTATGTTTGTCCGCTATGCAAATCTACAGTTTTCAAATTAGAACAATCAAATTTGGTATACTATCTCATGATACTCCAACTTTGACCGTAGACGTATTTTGAGAACCGCATCATTACCGATTTCCAAAATTTTCTAGTGTCTGTCTGTCTGACTGCAAACTACTCATTCATTAGTGGATCGATTTTCTGGAAACCGATACCAAAATTTGTAAAATTTTTCGGGAATGGTGTCGATGAAGAATAAATTAATATGAGAAAATAAAAATAAAAATAAAAAAATAAAAAAGGGCCTTCACACATACAAAATTGCCTAAAAAAGATCTCTTTTTTTCAAAAAAAATTATTTGGGGTAAATATTACTATTCGGGGAAAAACCATCGTCTACTGTCTAATAACTTAGCCCGTAGAGAGTTTTGTGAAAGGGTCAAAGCGAGGGGAAAATATCTATTGGGAAAGAATGTTTATTAGCATCAGTTGCGTTTAGAATTTGATGATCAATTTAATTTGTGATGTTATTATTCTACTTTCACAATTTTCAAATTAGAACAACCAAATTTGGTGTATATACTATCTCATGATATTCCAACTTTGACTGTGGAGGGTTTTGGGAATGGGTCTGAGCCCGGGGACAAAGAGCCCCCATACAAAATTGTCTTAAAAAGGTCCTTTTTCAAAAAAAATTTTTTTTTGGGGGGTAAATATTACTATTCGGGGAAAAGAAAAAAGAGCTTTTGACTCCGCGCGAAGCGCGGGCGAAAAAACTAGTTTAAAATATAATTTACCATGAAACATCAAATCATTATCTTGATATAACGTAAGCTTTAATACTATTATTATTACTGATAATAAAATGTTTTGTACACAATTATTTATAACAGCTAGATGTAATATAATTATATCGTTATTACGAGCAAAAGCAACTTTTTCATTAAGCTATCAGGTAGATACTTTTATTTTCATTTCTTTAATATTACTAGAGATAGTTATATATATATTTTGTGTTGGTGTGTGTGTGTGTGTGTGTGTTTGTGCGCGTGAGTGCGTGCGTGCGTGAGCATGCGTGCGTGTGCATGCGTGTACGTGTGTGTGCGTGCGTGTGCGTGCATGTGTGTATGTGTGTGTGCGTTTTTCATGCGTAACAAGTCATGTAATCACACGGATGGCCTTTCTTATCGGAAGTTAAATTAACCTCATCGGCACTCATCGCACATTTTGCTTTTCCCAATCAACGTTCACCGCTCTTTCATTTGTGCTTCATAACACACGTCAATCGATAGTCTTGGTAGCATGTAAAAGTCATGGATATTCTTCTTTCACTTATGGATACTTGCCTATTAGTATCCAGCTTTACCTGCACTCCTCTTCGAAGATTGTGTCATAGAAATTCAGAATTACTTGTGCAGGAATTGATTTTTTCTTACATAATTGAGGAAAATTGAGAAAGGTGGCGATTATAGACCACTGTTTATATTTTGAGACAAATGCCTTTTGAAAGTTAATTTATTACTTTATATGTTTTATTTATCATTCTACTTTCATACGCGACAAGTATTCCATTCCATTAATTTATTTGTAAGGTTATTCTTACAAAATATGGAATTGTGTGGGAACTGTTCGAGTAATTTGAAAACTGTTTAACGATGAAAGATTTTAAAGTTTTAAAACAGTATTAATACAAGTAAACTTCAATATTTAATCAATGCAAATTTGATAGCGTAAAAAGGATAAAATAATTTTAATAAAATAAAGTATTTATCACAGACAAGGCATTTTAAAAATTAATTAATTAAACAATAAATAAAATTAATACAGATGCTCTCTTAGTTACAGATGCTCCTATTATCATAATAGAGATGTATTATCATATAATAGAGGATGATGGTATGGCTATAGATGCGTGCGTATGTGTACATACATACATTTGTATGCGCGTATATGTATATATGAAAATGTGAATGCATGGGGTGCACGTATAAACGCGTGTAAATGTGTGTTTGTATATGTATACGTCAATATTAGAGTACGTATGCGTACGTACTCAGATAAAGGCATAAATATACTAATAGTTATGTACATTGAGAAGAAATCTATATGTACACATACATTCACTGAAACACACACGCATGCATATAAGTCTACACGTGCAAACATACTATTGCATATGTTGAATATAGATTTAATGTATTTGCGCGTGTATATGTATATTATAAATTTGTATGCAGGCGTATGTGTTGAAGCTAAAGATGCTTATATATTTTAAAAAGTTCTTTTAAAATAATTACGATATTGTTTCCTATAAAAACATTTTTAGAAATATACCAGCAAATTTAAAATTAATTATATTTTTTATTATAGAGTGCTATAAAAAGTTCCAAGTATAGTTTCTCGACAATATATACCTGTTAATGTTACTAAAAAAAAGATATGATATCCGTAGAAATCATTTTTTTAAAAAGAGTAAAGAAAACAACGCCAAGTACTTACACGTGCCCCTCTTCTCTCCGGACAAAAAAAATTGATTAAAAGACTAGCGCCAATTTGTAGTTGTCAGTGAAATCAAGTATAATATTATTGTACTTATGTCTATATATACTATAAAAAATCTGATGTGTAAATAGTATAATAGTATAATAGTAATAACCATGTTTTATTATTATACTTTATATTTTATATATTACATTATTATTTTTTATATTTTTAACTGACTAGTGTTTAACTTTAAAAATAGTTTTAATGTTGCACGATACATACAATTGCACTACTCGCGGGTTTCAATGCAAATTTTAAATTGTACTAGACACTACAGACGCGCGCTTCGCGCGCGCTATTTAGCTTTAACATTATGCTATTACTATTACACTATTAACCCTTGATACACACAACTGTCAAAATATACAATGACAGCTGCAAATGAAGTAAGCGCAGCAAGAGAACCAATCGGCATCGCGGAAAAGTGACAACAATACCTACGACATGCCCTTTTTAGAAGAGGATAAAGCGATCTTATTAAGATTGAACTGACGTATACAAAAATTTTAGAACAAATAATTCTCATTTTTATTATTTTATGTTATGTCTAATATGCAAGTTTTGATTTTTGTACAAGTAGTAATCTTTTCTTTTGGATTTATTCTCGTGTTAGCAATTCTTAATTTACTTTTTGAAACTGCTTCTCCCAACTATATTCGAATGGTATTATTAAAGCGGCTAAGGTTGAATCATAAGGAAAAGACTAAAAGGCTTTCGTCTGGCATGTACAGAATAACATTACAAATGGCGAGCAATAAAAACAAAACAGATCGGAATGGTGAGAGTAGCGAGGAAGAAGCAGAACGAATGAGAGAAACGAACGAGAGTGAGGCAGAAGCTAGTGGTATTTCGAATTTTTTGTAGTCACGTAATTCCTTGGGTTCGCATCTTGATATTGTATGCTCTTATTCTCGCGATATTCATTTTTCCCTTTTCTCTTTTATTCCTTTTTGGGATTCAAAATATTCGATAATAGCAGATTATTTGTTGTCTTCTATGATTATTGCGCAGAAAATCATTTTCAAACTGATCATTTATAGAAATTTCTAGAGTTTCCGAGAAGAAGTATATTGTAAATAATTAGTATAACAATTATAAAAAAAATTAAACTTAAAATATAATACAACAACTTCCAGGATCTAAATATTATAGAAGAAAATATTGGTAAAATAATTTATGGCGTTTAAAGAGGGTTTATAATTAAATTCAAAATAGAAGATGTAATTGTAAATCACAAAAATATCCCCGAAGCTTATCTTTTTAATGTAAAGTTTAAAGCAAAAATCAGTTTGCAGATTGTTTTAAGCTTAAGCTGTACTTAAAATTTATATTTATGTCAAAACATGATTTAATAGGAAGAGAGATTTCTTTCAAATTCTCAAAGTATGCATTGCAAAATCGTTGAAAGATAAAATTTAATTTATAACTTGAGAAAAAAGAGATGCATGATTTGAGAAAAGAATAAGAATTCTGCAATAAATATATTATGATTGTGTATTAATAAAAGAGCAAAAAATATTAACTCTTTAATTTTAATTTCAAACAACTAAATAAATAAAATAAATTTAAATAAAATACCTTTTTACTATGATGAATTAAAATTTTAGCTAAATTCTTTATTTCTTATTGTTTTTTGTTCATCCTCTTCCATTCTTTCTCAACTATGCGTCACACGATCGAGGATATGAATCTATACATTGGAAAAAACTCTTGGTCTCTCTCTCTCTCTCTCTCTCTCTCTCTCTCTCTCTCTCTCCCCTCCCCTCCCTCTCTCTCCCCCTCCCTCCCTTCCCCTCTCTCTTCCTTCACCTCTCTCTCTTTCTCTCAAGTTTTGAAGAGGTTGCGAGCAAGGCCACTGCGGACATTGCTCTCTCAAGTCCAATTCCACATCATACATGTTCACTTAAACGTGTGCACGTAAACGTTCTTTCTATGGTTATCAATTATGTCATATGCTAATTGTGAAAAATAATTATGGAGAGGTCAACAAAGCTCATAAAGAAAGTCAATAAGGTTGTATTTTCAAGTGCCTCATGTTTCAAACGTTTTTCGACAAAAATTTCAAATTGGAAAAATTTGAATGACAAATTAAAAATGGAAGAATGTGTAGACAATGTAAAATAGGCATATACCTAACATATGTTGCAGTATAAATATATTGGATATTATAAATATCATAATTTTAATTATTAATTTTCCACCAATCTGCATTTAAAAAATCCAATGTCTAGTTATGATAAATCTGGTATTAAAATTAAAAGTTAATATTTTATTGAGTATGTCATACTAATTATAAGTAAAATTAACAATATTTTTATTTTTATTAATTTAGTAGATGTAATGTACTGAAATTGGAATTTAATATACAGATTGACGACTCTCTACGCAAAACATTACACTTTTAATTAAAAATTAAAAATATCTCGCTCGTGTGTCTCAAATAATGAGAAAGAACAAGGGCCAATAAACGAGCAGATAGTAGATGTCAAATTTAAAAGTTTATTTTAAACTCAATTATATAATTAAATAATACTACGTCGGGACGTTTCAAACTACACAGAGTCTTCTTCAGCCGACAAACAATATTAATTAAATAATTGAATTCAAGTTACATAATAAATTCAAGATAATATACTAAAAAATTTGAAAAAATTCGTATCGATGGCAAATAACAAAGTCAATCGCGGAGTCAAACATGAGAGAAGTAAACTATTAGATGTGATCGATGTATATGTTACAGTTAAAACCCGAAATCTGTCAAAACCCGAATTTACTAGTAAATTCTAGTTTTAACTAAGCCCTTTCGGTAATTCGCGTTCTAACTGAAAGAATTTAGTTAAAACTAGAATTAACTGATTGCTCTTATAAAGTGAGGCTTGCATGCATGGGGGAGGGGGGTGCAGCAAGTGCTTTAGTATATTATAATATAAGTGATAGGTAATAATATTATGTTAAAACTAGAATTAACCGATTGCTTTAGTAAATTCGCGGTCTAACGTGTTTCTCTTACAGTCAAAACGCGAAATCCCTCAATCGGCAATGCTATACATAAATATTCAATAAGAATTATTCGCCAGTGATGAAATAATAATTCGGTATAGTTAAACGGCCTGACTGGCAAGTTTTATTAAGTATATCACAACGACGTTTCGACCACTAATTTGGGTCCTTTTCAAGTTATTTTAACAATGATCCATCATTGTTAAAATAACTTGAAAAGGACCCAAATTAGTGGTCGAAACGTCGTTGTGATATACTTAATAAAACTTGCCAGTCAGGCCGTTTAACTATACCGAATTACTATACATAAATATTCACTAAATAAAAATTAAGATTTTTGCATTATAATTATATTGAAATAATGCTGATTGATGATGTTTATTGGGTAAATCTGAAGAATAGTGTTTGGTTGGTAAGTCAAAAGTGTAACATAATTCGAAATGATATTCTTTCGGCTTCTTTCGGCAACTAACCTATGTAGGTTAGTGACGCGCTTTAAACAGTTAAATACTTTTGCAAATGCTCCAAAATTTCACTTTCTGCAAATTCAAAATCACAAGCATTTTTAATTGTCCGTTTCATAATACTACTTATTACAAATCGAATATCAAAGTATTAGTTTTGTAGGAAATTTTATCAGCTTTAATTTTGATGTGATGAGATTTCTTCGTAAAATCAATAACAAAGAAGCTACATGCAAAAAACTAAATACAAATGCCACTTTTGCATAATTTCTTTAAAAAACACCACTTTTTGAGGGTTCTTTTTTTAAAGAAAATCATACATTTTGATAAACTTATAGTGCTGCATTACTTTCACACACATATAAACTACTAAAAATAGGTAAAATCCAATTTTTAAAAAATTATTACGCATATATTTTTTCAATATATTATTAATTTTGTATGAAATTGTATTTTTCCTGAAATTTTTAAACGGCTGTAACTTGTTAACAAATGATTGTACGAAAATGAACAAAAAGCCATTTTAAAGATAATTTAATTCTCTTCAAAAAATGTAGAGAAACATTTTGACCTACAGCTAACCGAAAGTGACTTTTTTTTTACAAAATCCACAAAAAATGACAATTTTTTATGTTTATTAGCATTATCACACTACGCATATAGCCAAAATGAGTTTGTATATACATCAAAATTTTCTAAATGTAATTATCTTTCACTTTCATAATCGAAAAAAATAAAATAGAAATTGTTCGTAATTGAATTGTCTACAACTTTTATTTGAACTATTTTTTTATTTGAGTCGCCATTTTTTAACTATCGATAAAAAATGCGCGACGCGCTCACGTGTTTTTCATTTGTCATGAAATACCTATTATTTCAAAAAAATCTAAATCGACTGCAATGGTCGTACAACATTTTTGTATATATATTTTTTGTGTGAAATTTCATTCTCTACAACTTTCACGTCTTCACTTTTTCCCCTAATTGTGATACTTTTTGAGTTATTGGCAAAAAACCAATTTTTTGGACTTTTTTGCACCCCTATTTTTGCTACGACAATGGTACGGAGGTGGGCTTTTAGTATCTTCATTACAACCCCAAAAGACACACTTCCACGCTAGTTACAGCGCTGGTACTATTATTTCTTTTATTGGCCAAAATTTCAGCCCATTTGACTGGGCTAATATTCTTGTTTCAAGTAACAAACTTGCCAAGATCTAGAATATGTTTTGAGTAAATTTGATACTTATGACGACTTTATGGTAGATTTGCGGATATATGAACTTATCAAATACTTGAAGCAAGTAATATTAACTTGCAGGTAGTATATATTTTTCTGTGTGTAATTTATCATTTCAGACTTTGCATTGTAATATCTCCGCTCGTAGGGCACGTAGCGAAAAAAAAAACACTCTTATTTGTAAATCGACCCAAGCTATTGATCAAGCTTACTTAGAACTTGATCCGTTCACTCGTTAACGAGATCTCAACATTTCGAGTACTTGCAATCCGTCGCGTCGTGTAAAAGAGTCACGGTCGGTCTCGCTTCGCGTGCACTTGGCGCGAGACACTACCGTGTCTCTTGACGGTCGGTCTCGCTCCGCGTGTACTTGGCGCGAGACACTATCGTGTCTCTTGATACCAAAAAGTGTCTGGAATGGGACCGTTTCATTAGACTCTCTTGATATGCCATTAATAGTAGACCTTATTTGGGTCCTATGGTATCAAATTAGATTAATAATAAAATATGTAGGTTGTTACCCATCAAATCACTCTCAATGAAAAGTAGTAAGAGACATGTATGTGTGTGTGTGTGTGTGTGTGTGTGTAATCTGTTTTTACAAAGTAATTTAATAAAATGTTAATAAAATATTAATCTTTTTATTAATACATTAATAAAGATTTTCAGGACATGAATATTATCTTCTTTTTTCTAGCATAAACTTAAAAAAAATGTTAATTTCAACTGATATTTTGTTTACAATTTATTGTTAATGCAAAATAAAAATGCAGAAATACTGCCAAAAAACAAGTATCCCATATATGGGAGACTATGCAGCAAGGAGTCAATCTTTATATATTATCTATATTATCTTTGTATATTATGTTTATTTATCATGATATTTTTCACGAATTAGAATGCAAAAGTATTCGCATATACGCAGATTGCTGAATCATTGTGATCATTTGTAGAAAAAGATCTGCTCTTGTGAGAATCGTAACAATAATGTGAACACTGTTCGCGGACAATAATAAAGAAGCGAAAAAGTGCTTGATCTAGTTTCTGAAATGCCGGCAATGTATGTGAAAAGACGGATATAGTGCGAGAAAGTTGGCGAAACTTAACAACGTGGGAAAATTCGGAAACGATGATCGGAGAATATACATATTTAAAATTTCAGCCTTGCATTTTTATTTTATTTTATTCAAGAGAGAGAGAGAGAGAGAGAGAGAGAGAGAGAGAGAAAAGAAAAAACAAAGAAGAGAGGTATACATGTATTTCAAAAATATTGCAATATATATATTGTAATATGTTTTAGTATCATGTAATATGCGGACCACTGTTCGTGGGCAGGTAGAGCAGGAAAAACTGAATTGAAAAGTCTTTTATCATTTGTAAGTTATCTAATAACTAGATTTTTCGCCCGCGCTTCGCGCGGGCTCAAAATCTATTCCCTTCTCCCCAAGCTCACCCATTAATTAACAACACCAATAGAACCCCATAAAACCCAATTTCAACTCCATAGTAGCGATCCCCATAAAATTAGTAATCTTTTGGTACCAGTTTCATCAACAAAAAATTAAAAAAATGTTGGCACCGGTTTCGAGAAAATCAATCCATTAATAAAAAATTATCCATTAATGAAAAATTAAACTTATTCTTCAAAGATTAAAAAAATTTTGACACTGGTTTCAAGAAAATCGGTCAATTAATACTTATTATTTCTCGAAATTTGAATAATTTCCAAACCAGTTTCTAAAAAATCGGTAACGAAAAATTATTCATAAAAAAAATTTAGCTTGATATCTCAAAGTTTGCGGAAATTGGAGCAAAATCACGTACATTTTTTTTAACAGAAATCGGAAATCCCTTTACTATTAGCAATTTTTTTAATTCTTCTACATTCTTTAGTTCTTTTTAATCCTATTTCATATATAATTCTTTAAGATTCAGTCAATTATTTCCCAAAAATTGGAAAAATTTTGTAACCGGTTTCCAAAAAATCGGTAATGAAAAATTATATATTTAATGGCACGTCCCGGAAAGTGTTTTACCCCTACTTTATATATAATTCTTTAAAATTTGGTCCATTATATAACGAATAAGTAGTTTGCGGACAGACAGACAAACAGTCGGATTTTATATTATAGTATGATAGAGATATAAATTTTTTTTCCCGCGCGTTGCGCGGATGTACCGGTGAAACGTGTTTCAAAATTTTTTAAATTTTTCGGGGATGACGGTGATGTGTATAATTTTTCATAACTGATTTATTGGAAACCGTAATCTCTGCAATCAAAATATTAATATTGTTAAATATCGATACTACATTCTTTAGTTTTTTCTACCCCTATTTCATGTAATTCTTTCAGATTCGGTAAATTATTTCCCGGGAAATTTATAAAATTTCTGAACCGGTTTCCAAAAAGATCAGTAACAAAAAATAATACACTTTATAGCACTTCCCAGAAAATTCTACCTCTACTTCATATACAATTCTTTGAGATTCGGTCAATTAATTTGTTAAATTTATATTTATTTTTATGAAAAAGATTTATTTTATTATTAATTTTATTATATTTATTTACTATTAATTATATTATTTTATATTTATATAATTATTTAGATATATATTTATTTAAAAAATTAAAATATTATTGAAAGTAAATTTTCTTTTACACCCACGAACCAAAGGTTTGGCAAGATTAAATAAAACTCAATTAATTAATTAATATTTATAATTACAATTTTTGTAATCTCTGCAATCAAAATATTAATATCGTTAAATATCGATACTACATTATTCTTTAGTTCTTTCTATTTCATGTAATTCTTTCAGATTCGGTCAATTATTTCTCGAAAAATTGAAAAAATTTCTGAACCGGTTTCCAAAAGATCGGTAACGAAAAATAATACACTTTATAGCACTCCCCAGAAAATATTCTACCTCTACTTCATATACAATTCTTTAAGATTCGGTCAATTAATTCCCGAAAAATTGGAAAAATTTCGGTACCGGCTTCCAAAAAGTTCGGTAACGAAAAATTATACTCTTTATAGCACTCCCCGTAAAATTCTACCCCCCTTTCATGTACAATTCTTTGAGATTCGGTCAATTATTTCCCGAAAAATTAGGAAAATTAAAAAAACCGGTTTCCAGAAAATCGGTAACGAAAAACTATACATTTTATGGCACTCCCCGGGATATTCTACCCCTATTTCATATACTTTTGGTAAAAATTCGGTCCACTAACGAATGAGTAGTTCGCGGTCAGACATACATCAAGAGACACGGTAGTGTCTCGCGCCAAGTACACGCGGAGCGAGACTGACCGTGACTCTTTTACGCGACGCGACGGGTTGCGAGTACTCGAGATGTTGAGATCTCGATAACGAGTGAACGGATCAAGTTCTAAGTAGGCTTGATCGACAGCTTGGGGTCCAATTAAGGGGGGGGGGGGTTCTCTTATAATATTCCGCTACGTGCCCTACGAGCGGAGATATTGCGACGCAAAGTCCAAATGTGAAAATTTTTTATTAAGATACGTCGTCTACGTCGACCGCTCTCATCTCAATATTATTATGATTATCAGAGAAACGTCACTTTCACTTTTTCGACGCTGGCGGCGCAGGTATCGCCAGTTTCGATATCGCGCGCGTATTTCGAAATTAGGTCGATAGACTTATCGGTCAGGAGGAAGATTTCTATTTAGGTAAATTAGGTATATACTTATATAATATATATTGAGTCAATTGCTTCATGTTTATCTGGAGAGATTTCGTATCCTTACATCGTATTACCACCGCTGCCGGAAAAGAAAGTTTTTTACGCTTTTGGCAGAAAGTGCCGCTAGGGAATTTTTAAGTCGATTCTTATGAATCAAGCTTGAATTCGATGTCTAGGTATCTCAGGTTGCCGATGACGAGGTCCAGATAGTGCGCTTCATAGTTTTCGGTGTCCAGGTGTAATAATACGTTGAATTCGATGTCTACGTGTCCCAGGTTGCCGATGACGAGGTCCACATAGTGCGCTCCGTAGTTTTCGGTGTCTACGTGTATTAATACCTTGAATTCGATGTCCACGTGTCCCAGGTTGCCGATGACGGGATCCAGATAGTGCGCTTCATAGTTTTCGGTGTCCAGGTGAAATCGTACGTTGAATTCAATGTCTAGGTGTCCCAGGTTGCCGATGACGAGGTCCACATAGTGCGCTCCGTAGTTTTCGGTGTCTACGTGTATTAATACCTTGAATTCGATGTCCACGTGTCCCAGGTTGCCGATGACGAAATCCAGATAGTGCGCTTCATAGTTTTCGGTGTCCAGGTGTAATCGTACGTTGAATTCGACGTCTAGGTGTCCCAGGTTGCCGAGGACGAGGTCCACATAGTGCGCTTCGTAGTTTTCGGTGTCCAGGTGTAATAATACGTTGAATGCGATGTCTACGTGTCCCAGGTTGCCGATGACGATGTCTAGATAGTGAGCTCCGTAGTTTTCGGTGTCTACGTGTATTAATACCTTGAATTCGATGTCTAGGTGTCCCAGGTTGCCGATGACGAGGTCCACTTAGTGCGCTCCGTAGTTTTCGGTGTCTACGTATATTAATACCTTGAAATTGATGTCTAGGTGTCCCAGGTTGCTGATGACGAGGTCCAGATAGCGCCCTCCGTAGTTTTCGGTGTCTAGATGTAATAATACCTCAAATTCGATGTCCACGTGTCCCAGGTTGCCGATGACGAGGTCCACATAGTGCGCTTCGTAGTTTTTGGTGTCGAGGTGTATTAATAACTTTAAATCTGCATGTAGGACACGTAGATATCGAATTCGAGGTATTAATACACGTAGACACCGAAAACTACAGAGCGCACTATGTGGACCTCGTCATCGGCAACGTGGGACACCTAGACATCGAATTCAACGTATTATTATACCTGAACACCGAAAACTACGGAGCGCACTATGTGGACCTCGTCATCGGCAACCTGGAACACGTGGACATCGAATTCAAGGTATTAATACACCTGGATACCGAAAACTATGAAGCGCACTATGTGGACCTCGTCATCGGCAACCTGGGACACCTAGACATCGAATTCAAGCTTGATTCATAAGAATCAATTTAAAAATTCTTTAGCGGCAGAATTAAAATTATGTCATGACATAATAAAAATTCGCTGAATTAAAATTATGTCTAGACATAATAAAAATTGGACGAATTAAAATTATGTCTAGACATAATAAAAATTGGATGAATTAAAATTATGTCTTGACATAATAAAAATTGGATGAATTAAAATTATGTCTGACAAAAATAATTCCGCATTTTTATTATGTGTATACACATAATTTTAATTCATACAATTTTATTATGTGTACACATAATTTGTTTTCGAATGAACGTAAAACGTATTTGTTATAATATCCATTATTGAAAATCGATATGCGCGACAAAAGCTCTTGTATATCATTAATTATGTTATTATTATTATATATTATTATATTTTATCCATATATTTTCAGTATTATTGTTACATTAGAAAAATTATTGGCATTTAGGATACGAATCTTTTTCCGTTAGTTTGTAAGTTTCATGATTAAAAAGATCATGTCGTATTATTAACATATACCTAAGATTTATAGAATCGTTATTAATTTTATTATATATCTCAATTGCGCGAATCTCAAATATGTTTTGTAAAAATTATGCATAATATTCCTATGCAAGGATACTTGTTTAATTATTTCCTCCTATTGCATTTAAGTATAGAAAAATATACAATTTCTATGTGTTTGCACTTTATATTTAATGAGCAGGCAATTAAATATATATGATTCAATTTGCGTCTATGTCTCTTTATTGACTGACATAGTTATATACTTTTAAATCTTTTTCTTTTCTGAAATTCAATCAATTGAATAGCAAAAACTACGTTATCATATTATATATTTTTGGTACGTAGTGTGCAAATGTATTTTGAAATAAAGATTATAAATTTTCTACTGAATTATTTACACACACGTGCGGTTTCAGAGAATCATTTTTCGCCAACTCAAATATGTTCCTACTCAACTGTTAAAATATGAAAGATAATTTTATCTAGTTGTGACATTCGCTCGAATTCCCGAAATAATTTTCAAGGATGTGAGTACGAATATATAAATATCGTACTATTTAATATTTATAATTAATAAAAAATTATAAACGATGCGTTATGTATGAGAAATTTAACAGAATTGCTTTCATCAAATAGAATTAATTTGCGATTAGTTGAAGGGAATAAAAGAATAAACAAATCAGGTAAATTTCAGACACGTGTTACAGGTGTCTATCTGTAATTATCAAAAATATCGATACCTGAATATATACAGTTGCAAACAACATTCAGTAAGACACGCGAATAAAAATAAATAAAAAATTTTACAGTTAACAACTTATTAACATTAATCATGCTATATTGCGATTATGTTTTATGTTAAAATTGAAAAATATATACAAGGTGTACAACTAAAAGGGTTACAGATTATTATTTTTTAAAAACTAAGCAAAATATTAAATTGTTGTTTTCTTTAAAAATAATAGTCCGTAACACTTTTAGCTTCTTATATATACCATATACCTTGTATATACTGTTTATAAGATTATAAGATATATTGTTTATAAGATTAAGATGCGTAACACTACAAAAAGGCGTGATATCCGTACAAAATTACCTTTTAAAAAAAAAGGTAAAAGAAGGCGCCAAGTACACGTATAGTAGTGTATATGTATTATGTTGTTACCCTGTTATGTTGTTACCTCGAAAAAAACAAAGTGGTAGTATTATACCTCCAAATAGCTTTACCCTGTACATACTGTTTATAAAATGCGTAATACTACAAAAAGGCGTGATATCTGTACAAAATTACCTTTTTTAAAAAAAAAGGTAAAAAAAGGCGCCAAGTACACGCATAGTAGTGTATATGTTGTTACCTCGAAAAAAAAAAAGAAAGTGGTAGTATTATACATCGAAAAAACCTAAGTAACAAGTGATAGACGTAATCCTTATATCTCGAAAAATCTCGAAAAAATCTAACCAGTAGTATCTTTATTTCCGAAAAATTATAACCCAAGTGATACACATCACAAAATTATGTTACCTTATCAAAAAGAAGAGTCGCGCTTCAAGTGATCTATTACAATTACAAAAAAAAAATGATATCTCTTTAAATTACAGCGCCAATTACAGAGAGAACATATATATTGCCTCAAAAAATAATTGTTGCACTACTTTGAAAAATCTTTACATTGTGTCAATTTGAAAAGAATGTATGATAACAATTTTATAAGATTAAAAAATTTTATTTAAATTTAACAAGGGAATACAAGATATTTAAATACAAAGTTTACATGTGTATTTTTTAGTGGTCACAAAGAATTACAGAGGTAACAGTACAAAATAAAAATATTTTATTAAAATACATAAATTTTTCTTGTAAAAAAACTTGGCGCTGCTAGACCTCGAAATTTTAAATAAATAAATAAATTTATCCTCTACTTAATTATAAGCCGCATTATCCGCCGTCCGCGTCGTCACGCACACCCATATCACTCACTTGTAAATCACTCACTTTGTAAATATAAAGTGCAAACACATAGAAATTGTATATTTTTCTATACTTAAATGCAATAGGAAGAAATAATTAAACAAGTATCCTTGCATAGGAATATTATGCATAATTTTTACAAAACATATTTGAGATTCGCGCAATTGAGATATATAATAAAATTAATAACGATTCTATAAATCTTAGGTATATGTTAATAATACGACATGATCTTTTTAATCATGAAACTTACAAACTAACGGAAAAAGATTCGTATCCTAAATGCCAATAATTTTTCTAATGTAACAATAATACTGAAAATATATGGATAGAAATATAATAAATATATAATAAATAATAACATAATTAATGATATACAAGAGCTTTTGTCGCGCATATCGATTTTCAATAATGGATATTATAACAAATACGTTTTACGTTCATTCGAAAACAAATTATGTGTACACATAATAAAAATTGTATGAATTAAAATTATGTGTATACACATAATAAAAATGCGGAATTATTTTTGTCAGACATAATTTTAATTCATCCAATTTTTATTATGTCAAGACATAATTTTAATTCATCCAATTTTTATTATGTCTAGACATAATTTTAATTCGTCCAATTTTTATTATGTCTAGACATAATTTAATTCAGCGAATTTTTATTATGTCATGACATAATTTTAATTCTGCCGCTAAAGAATTTTTAAATTGATTCTTATGAATCAAGCTTGAATTCGATGTCTAGGTGTCCCAGGTTGCCGATGACGAGGTCCACATAGTGCGCTTCATAGTTTTCGGTATCCAGGTGTATTAATACCTTGAATTCGATGTCCACGTGTTCCAGGTTGCCGATGACGAGGTCCACATAGTGCGCTCCGTAGTTTTCGGTGTTCAGGTATAATAATACGTTGAATTCGATGTCTAGGTGTCCCACGTTGCCGATGACGAGGTCCACATAGTGCGCTCCGTAGTTTTCGGTGTCTACGTGTATTAATACCTCGAATTCGATATCTACGTGTCCTACATTCAGATTTAAAGTATTAATACATCTAAACACCAAAAACTACGAAGCGCACTATGTGGACCTCGTCATCGGCAACCTGGGACACGTGGACATCGAATTTGAGGTATTATTACATCTAGACACCGAAAACTACGGAGGGCACTATCTGGACTTTGTCATCAGCAACCTGGGTCACCTAGACATCAATTTCAAGGTATTAATACACGTAGACACAAAAAACTACGGAGCGCACTATGTGGACCTTGCCATCGGCAACCTGGGACACCTAGACATCGAATTCAAGGTATTAATACACGTAGACACCAAAAACTACGGAGCTCACTATCTAGACATCGTCATCGGCAACCTGGGACACGTAGACATCGCATTCAACGTATTATTACACCTGGACACCGAAAACTACGAAACGCACTATGTGGACCTCGTCCTCGGCAACCTGGGACACCTAGACATCGAATTCAACGTACTATTACACCTGGACACCGAAAACTATAAAGCGCACTATCTGAATCCCGTCATCGGCAACCTGGGACACGTGGACATCGAATTCAAGGTATTAATACACGTAGACACCGAAAACTACGGAGCGCACTATGTGGACCTCGTCATCGGCAACCTGGGACATCTAGACATCGAATTCAACGTACGATTTCACCTGGACACCGAAAACTATAAAGCGCACTATCTGGATCCCGTCATCGGCAACCTGGGACACGTGGACATCGAATTCAAGGTATTATTACACCTGGGGGTCGATTGTGTATCTTGAAACGAGGTGAAAATTACAAAAGTGAACAGATTTTACTAGATTTCGATAAATTAAATCGTAGATACGCTAGTGAATTTCCTCACTTTTGTAATTTTCACCTCATTTCAAGATACACAATCGAACCCCTGGACACCGAAAACTATGAAGCGCACTATCTGGACCTCGTCATCGGCAACCTGAGGTACCTAGACATCGAATTCAAGCTTGATTCATAAGAATCGACTTAAAAATTCCCTAGCGGCACTTTCTGCCAAAAGCGTAAAAAACTTTCTTTTCCGGCAGCGGTGGTAATACGATGTAAGGATACGAAATCTCTCCAGATAAACATGAAGCAATTGACTCAATATATATTATATAAGTATATACCTAATTTACCTAAATAGAAATCTTCCTCCTGACCGATAAGTCTATCGACCTAATTTCGAAATACGCGCGCGATATCGAAACTGGCGATACCTGCGCCGCCAGCGTCGAAAAAGTGAAAGTGACGTTTCTCTGATAATCATAATAATATTGAGATGAGAGCGGTCGACGTAGACGACGTATCTTAATAAAAAATTTTCACATTTGGACTTTGCGTCGCAATATCTCCGCTCGTAGGGCACGTAGCGGAATATTATAAGAGAACCCCCCCCCCTTAATTGGACCCCAAGCTGTCGATCAAGCCTACTTAGAACTTGATCCGTTCACTCGTTATCGAGATCTCAACATCTCGAGTACTCGCAACCCGTCGCGTCGCGTAAAAGAGTCACGGTCGGTCTCGCTGTGTACTTGGCGTGTACTTGGCGCGAGACACTACCGTGTCTCTTGATACACTACTATGCGTGTACTTGGGGCGCCTTTTTTTACCTTTTTTTAAAAAAGGTAATTTTGTACGGTACATACAGACGACGGTACTTATATATAGATAGATTAATGAGAAATTATACTTAATACAGATACGCGAATTGCAGTAGCGGGATTCTGCAACTTCTTAACGACAGGAATCGTTGCACAAGTATTATATATGGTAAAAAAGCTACGCAACGATACCAAAACTATCGTTAAGGAGTTACAGAATCCCGTCTCAGGATGCGTCCGTGCAATTCAATGAGAAGCAGCAGCCTAACGTTCATGTTGTTAGGTGCGTGACGAGAGTGACGAGGCATTGGAAGAAGTGCCAAGTGAATAACAACGACTATACATGAACGACATTCGTGCGTAGCCGTTGTTATTTACAAAGCGCTCCTCCTAATGTTTCTCCACACATGTAGCAACGTTAGGCTGCTCCTATTCGTCAAATCGCACGGACGCATCCTGATTCGCGTATCTGTCCTAATTAATTTCTTATTAAGGTAATTATACAGAAAGAGGGCAATCTCACCGATTTCAATGACCTATTAGTGGAGGCAAATTAGGTTTTTATCTCGGAACCGGTTAAAACTACTCGGATTTGAACGTTTTTTTTTTAAATGTAGGTAATTAAAAACACTACAATGTTTTGGGTTAAAAATTGACGCTAATTGTTTATTTAATAAATTTTTATTTAATAATTATTTAATAAATTAAAGAATTTGTTGCTCGGCTCTTTTTTGTCTTAAAATATTCTATGAACCGTGCCCTACCAGAATATGCAACGTATGATTTTGTTGCTCGCCCCTAACTGCAAATAAACAAATTATTTATCTCCGCGTCGACCGTTACCTACGACTTCGATGGCTAAAAACTAACTAAAAGAATTTGTTGCTCGGATCTTTTTGTTATTTAAATATTCTATGGATCGTGCCCTATCAGAATATGCAACTTACAATTTTGTTGCTCGCCCCGTTCCTGCGTTCCTTTACGGGAAACTCGAGGAGAAGATCCATATGAAGATTCCAGAGGGACTCGACGTCGACAACAGCGAGATAAGTGCGAGTGGTGCGAGTATAGTCTGTAAGCTAAACAAGTCTTTGTATGGCTTGAAGCAAGCACCACGGTGCTGGAACAAAAAGTTCAACGGGTTCTTGAGACAGTATAGTTTTAAGGAAACCAGTGCGGATAAATGCGTTTATACCGGCGAGTACGAGGGCTGTAAAGTCTATCTAGCCTTGTTTGTGGACGACGGTCTTATCGCGTGCGAGTCGGGAGAAGTCCTGAAACGGATAACGACGTTGTTCAGCCGAGAATTCGAAATTACGCGAGGCGATGGAAGCTGTTTTGTCGGTTTGCAAATTCGTCGCGATAGAGAGAGAAAATCGATGTTCATCTATCAAAGCGCGTACATAAAACGCATCCTCGAGAAATTTCAAATGAACGAAGCAAAGGCAGCGAGTGTACCTGCAGATCCTCATGCAGTATTATGTCCGGTGAGAAAGAATGATGAATGCGTGAGTAATATTCCGTATCGCGAAGCCGTGGGATCGCTCATGTTCGTCGCGATAGTTTCGAGACCCGATATCGCCTTTGCGGTAAATACAGCAAGTAAATTCCTCAATACTCATACTCTAACTCACTGGCGAGCTGTGAAAAAGATCTTCGCGTATCTAGTCGATACTGTAAACGTTGGAATAGAATACCGATTATACCGAAGCGGCGGAAGCGATTCGAAGCTGGTAGGATTCTCCGACGCGGATTACGCGGGTGACCTAGAGACTCAAAGGTCAACCACAGGCTATGTTTATAGCCTCGCCAATGGGCCAGTGACATGGTCTTCACGTCGCCAAAAGAGCACAACGGAAGCGGAGTACGTTGCCGCATCGTCCGCTGCGAAAGAGGCCGTCTGGTTGCGGCATTTGTTGTGCGAGATCGGACATCGTTGCGAGAACGCGACTACATTGTATGTCGATAATCAAAGTGCTATTAAATTAGCTAAAAATCCAGAGTTCCACGAAAGGACTAAGCATATCGATGTCCGATGTCACCACATTCGCGAGATGATCGAGAACGGAGAGATCAAAGTCGTGTATGTTCCGTCTGAAATGCAAAAGGCGGACATATTGACTAAGCAGTTACCGAAGGAAAGGTTCCGACGCTTACGCGAGAGTATGGGGGTGCGTGAGAGCGTAGATGAAAGCACTTAGACGGCGGAAGTGTTAAGTTTGTCTAGCGTGCTTGAATGAGCGACGCTGCATGCGCGCGCATCCGACTTTCATGAGGATCCGTCTTGCCTTCCGCGAGCTTCCCAACTTCCGACTTTCGACCTCACCGCAGCGCCTCAGTCTTGCTTCGACCGTGATGCGAGTTGGTCACACGGATCGATCTTATATCAATATATAAAAGTTTTCTGTTTATTGTACACGAGGTGTCTATTTATCGAAAAAGTACCCTTTTCCCCTTCTCCCGATCTAGCAAGCTGCTCAACGATCGACTGATGCAACAAGTTATACATATATAGTTATATAAAGTTATATATAGTTATATATATATATATATATATATATATATATATATATATATGTTGTAGGCAAATAGTTATTTTAGGAAAATAGCTTTTGACTAGGCAAATGCCATCTGCCCGGTCAAATGGCTTCTGCCCGTTTATTTGTGTTCAAATGCCATTTTCTTAGGCAAATAGCATTTGCCTGATCGCTTTTTAGGAAAATGGAAATAAATTGTAGTTAATTATTCAGAATAGGGCCTTTTCCGAATTTTGATATTTTTTGCGACTCTCTTGGTAAAAATCTATGTAAAAATCTTTCCCAACAATTGGATTGGATTAGGTTGGGTTTTGGGTGTATTTCCGAATGACCCCTGCTCCCGATCGACCTAAAGTTTTACACATAAGTTGTTTTTGATGTGAGCAATAAAGTGCGCGTGGTCCCAACTTCGGGAAATTATCTCTCCCTCTGCGGAGGGCGAAACCTACTGCTTCCACGCCATACACTTTCCACGCAAGACGAGGTACCACATGGGTTTACAACTTTTCACGCGTGCATAGAAAGTTCACCCATGTACTTTGCAAGTGTTGTGGATTATGTAGTAATTAAAGATCAGATAAGCAGGCTTCAATATGTAAACTGAGTATATTTATATTTTAAAGAAGACCGTTTCTCAAGTGGCATAGAATCTTACACGTATATATCCTTACTCGTATTGTCTTTGATATATATGAAAATTTCAGTCTTTGTTACGTGACAGCAGGACAATAGCTAGCTAACCAAGAAGGTGGACTCTAGTTAGTAAACTAAACCTACAAAGATGACGCATGGAAACGTGCGCTTATTGGTCGCGCCATCTTGATGCGAAAGATTTTTTTTCACAACACTTCCTCCAAGCTTCTGCATCCAATGCCCTGTCGCAGTCTATTGAAACGCACGTGCTCCAAAGGCTTTGTCAGGATATCAGCAAGCTGCAGCTTTTCATCAACATGCTGGAGGTTAATGGTACCCTCCAAATATCTTTCTCAAACATAAAAGTGGCGTACTTCCATGTGCTTACTTTGCTTATGGAATTCGAGGTTCTTTGTGAGTTTAACAGCACTGGCGCCATCAACAAACAAGGTCGGCAAGCAACTTTCACCGAGCACGTCATGTAACAAGTGTTTCAACCAAACAGCTTCCTTAGCTGCTTCACCATGTTGCCATAATCTCTGCTTCGGTTGTAGAGAGAGCCACCAAACTTTGCAGTTTACTTCCATGAGACTGCGCCTCCTGCATACAATGTTGCATTAACAACTCCACTAGTTGAACGTCGCGTTTTGACATCACCAGCAAAGTCGCCATTACTATATACTTTCAGACCTTCTTGACCTTTTTAGGTGATACCGTGGCTCGTAGTTTTCTCAAGTATTTGAACATTTTCTTCACATCATTCCAATCGCTTCTGGTTAGCTGATGAAGAGCACGACGAGCTGCTTTGCCTACAGCAAATGCAATGTCGGGACGTGTCGCTGTCATCATGTACATCAGACTTTCCACAGCTTCTTGATAGGAAACATGATTGTCGAAATTCTCAGTTGATGCAGTTTCTTCACGACCAACAGGAGTGTATACAGAATTGCATTCATCCATTCGGAATTTTTCCAAAATTTTTCTTACATATGTAGCTTCGCTGGGAGATTGTGATTGATTTTCTGACGAGCAATATTCAGTTTGAGAAAGATTTCTAGATTGTTTATTGTAATCTTGAATTCTTGCTGAAAAAGTTCAAGAAATGACTAAACTTTGGAATTACTGCTTCCGACAATCATACCATCATCCACGTATATTGCAACGTAAAGAAAGTTTCCGTTGCGCTCACGATAAAACAGACATGGATCTGCATCACTATTTTTAATTCATGCCAGCCTTCTTCATAAATTTGACAAAGCGTTTATTCCAGCAACGTGGAGCCTGCTTCAATCCATATAGGCTCCTTTTCAGCAGACACACACGTCTTGTTTTATCTTTGAAACCTTCTGGCTGTTCTAGACGACTTTTTCCTCAAGTGAACCGTACAGGAAAGCCGTCTTTACGTCAAATTGCTTCAGACTCATATTCTTTGCAGCAGCAACCGCAACAAGAGTTCTTACCGTGTCATATCTGGCAACTGGACTAAAATTTTTGTCGTAATCGATTCCTGATTTCTAAACATATTCTTTTGCGACCAGACGAGCTTTATAGCTTTATAGCGAATATTTCCATTATTTTCTTCCTTGACGCAAAAAACTCTGCGATTTAAGTACTTTTGCATCAACAGGCCTTTTCACGAGAACCCAGGTTTTGTTTTCAGCCAAAAAGTCCAATTCGTCCTTCATAGCTGCTAGCCAAGACTTTCGACTTTCGACTCAATTGCTTATCGTGGCACAATCTTGGAAGCCCCTTACGGAAAGAAACTACAGCGGATTACAGAAAATTATATTACAGGAACTACATAAAAGTATTACACAAAATTGCAGACTGAAGTATTGTAATATACTGTAATATTTTCGTACTATACGTTCGGATTACAGGAAAATATTACAGGAAAATATTACAGGAAAATAGCCTGTATTCTGTCATTTAGTGGCTCCCGCTTGATTTTAGAGGATTTTCCTCTGAAATACGGTCTCAAGAAGATATTTTAAAATCTAGAGGAATATCCTCTAACCATGAGACACTAGACTTAAGATTGCAGTCCTCTTAATACTAGAGGACACTAATTTCCGATATTCACCCGGCATAAAAAAAATCTTTTTTTCGAAATTTTATTATTATTTTATAACTAAATTTGTTTCTTAAGATGCAGTCTATAATTATAAATATTTTCTTGTATTTGAAAAACACACTTACCTTGGTGGGATTCGAACTCGGGACCTCTGGATCGTGAGCCAACTGCCTTACGTGGTAGACTACTTCTTAATTTGATGTAAGTGTTATATATAGTCTACATATGTCATAACCAGCGCAAATATATAATTTTTCAAAAATCATCTTAAGAAACAAATTTCCCTACTTATCAGTAGAATATTTTTTTTGTGAATATCTTGCCGATATTACAGGATAATAATAGCCTGTAATATCACTGTGGAATTATAAGAAAATAATCTGTAGTGTATAATTATAATATATATAAGAAAAATATATATTTATATGATGTCAAAATGGCGAATACCCTGTATACACACTGATACTTTATATTTTTTATATTTATTTACTTATAAAATATGAAATTAAAAAATAATAAAATGTGGTTAAAAAGTGATACATTAAATCTAATAAATTTCAAATATTTATAGAAATAATTTATATACAGCTGCATTAAAGTAAAAGTATACTATATATGGAGGGGTAAAAATCACAGTGATGTAACTCAAATTTTTAAAAATTTTTTCTCGTGTGCATAGATGCAATCTGTACAATATATAAATTGCATCTATGCACACGAGAAAATATTTTTAAAAATTTGACTTACACCACTGTTGTTTTTACCCCTCCATATATGATAAGAGTCGCTATTTCAAATTTCATGGATTACTGTTAGCATTACGTTTAATACACGCGTGTAGTAGTGTATTACACATTTTGTAGATTACATGTGTAGTCTACTACACAAGTCACTTACCATACGTGTAGTATATTACACATATAATGGATTACACGTGTAGTCTACTACACAAGTCACTTACCACACGTGTAGTATATTACACATATAGTGGATTACACGTGTAGTGGATTTCACACTTCATGATTAGACATGTATTCCATATTACAGGAATTTCACGCACTAAAGGAATTACAACGTGTAATAACTACAGATTATTGTGTTCCTTTCTGTGATAACTACAGGGGGTCCTGTAGTAACTACACAAGTGTAATATTTACTGGCTGTAGTTTCTTTCCATAAGGGTAGGCTTGTATTTTGCGCAAGAGATACATATTCTCCGCTTGTCATCCATCCTGGTCTCTTTCTTGTACGCTTGCTACTGGAAGAAGAGGATTCATCTTTTAATTCTTCGCTGAATACAGAGGCATCCTCGTCAGATATTTCTTCCGTGTCTCCTATTGTTGGTGTTTTCTATTTTGCTCTGCATTTTAGTTTGACTCGAAGAGTGCTTATACTCGACAGGTACTTTAACCACATCATTGCTCTTGTTGCAAACGACTTTTGGTTTAAAACAAACGTCATATAATTTTATTCTGTGAAGGAATCCAGATTCGATATCCATCTCGTTCATTAACGTAACCGACTACATGTTCTTTTAGTGATTTATTGTCAAACTTGGATCGAAACTGTTTCTGTTACGTATACGTAGCATTCTGTACCAAAAATTTTCAAGTGATTTAAGCTCAAGTTCTTTTCCAAACTACAATTTGTACGGCGATTTTTTATTAATTCTAGTTTTTCCAGTATGATTTAATATATAGGTAGCTGTATTGCATGCCTCTGCCCACAAAAATCTCAAACTTGATTGGATTTAACATGGAACACGCTGCCTCGACGATAGTGCGATTCTCGCGCTCTGCCGATCCATTTTGCTGCGGCGTATACGCTGCAGGGGTTACCAATTGTTCAATTCCATTTTTGCTGAGCAGAGTAGAGACATTTTTATTGTCAAACTCCTTTCCACCGTCGCATCGGAGCCGTTTCACAACATGACCATTGGTTTTAGCTTCATTCGCAAAAACTGTTTTAATACTCTGCATACTTTACACTCTTTCTTTGTTAAGGAGAAGATGCGCCGAAACTTGCTAAAGTCATCCTTGAAGCAGACAAATCATCTTACTAAGGAAGCAGTTGACATGGGCCCGTTTACATCTGCGTGAATCAATTCGCCGACATTTTCCGACTGATTTGGACAATTTCCAAACGGCAGACGATGCATCTGTCCCAATGCGCAACCATCACAAAAACTTTTGTCTGTACTAGTCACATTAATGTTTATGCGCTAAAAGACTTTTTTGACATGGCGTGTGTTTTGATGGGCTAACCTAACCGTTCGTGGAATACTTGCAACATGTCGGTACTACTGCAAAGTTGACTTGTTCTTTGGAATTTGTAACCTTAAGTTTAATACACAACTTTTCGAGTACTCGCAAATCGTCGCGTAAAAGAGTCACGGTCGAATCCTTCCATCGAAAGGTGACCCGTGGCGCGAATGCCTTGATCGTTTACAGATGAGCGTATACAAACTTGCTTCTTATCAAGTGTCACACTTTGAACGGCTTTCAACAGCCGTTTTTACCGAAAATAGATTTGCGCTGGTGTCCGGAACGTACCATACATTTTTATACCAACAAGTCTTTATGTATATACATATTTTATTTTTTATGATGATACTCAAAGATGGAAATGGAAAAAAAAGTTATTAAATGTGTATCGTATGAAAGTTGTGTCTGATTACTATATTTATTCTTTAAAATTTTATTTCTTTCAGATTACTTTTTTTTTACGATTTATGTCTGTACAACTTGTGTAATTTTTATAGTTTTTAAGTGAAAGAATAGATAAAATCTAAAGTTTCTTTATTACTGGGTTTTTATATAATAGCTCGATAATATTACCATAGAAATACATTTAATTTTTATCCGTTAAAAATTTTAATTGATCAACATTGTTTCAGGAACAGAGAGGAGAGGCCATCCAGAATGGTTCTTACTGTGACCGAGGATACCCCGGCAGATATGCTGACCGGAAGTATGGAACTTTTAGTCCAGCTACCTCGCAATCATCATCTTCATACGCAGAAAGTTACAGTATTGAGAAGGTACATTTGCAAGGACAATAAAATTAATCAAAAAGCAATAGATTTCTTATCAAGTACTTGAAGATGTTTGGGTTGTACAATACCAGCAAAAAGTGATTAAAATTTGAAAACTGCAGATTTCTTAGGTTTATATCGTTTGAAATATATAAAATAAATAAATTTATATTACAAAAGTTAAACTATCGTAAATCAACATGATTTACGTTCTTCAAGAAAGGAAATATTAATAATTGATATTTTTCGTAATCAACGACAGTAACTTTTGGTCTTGAAAATGCCCTAAAATCAACTGCAAAAAATGAAAAAAACCATCAATTTATAAGACGATTTTCGGTTATAAATAATTTAAATATATATTAATATAAAAGTACAAGTTATATATATTTAATTAATAATTTTAAAACAAAATGTAAACATAAAATATACCATTTAATGCCAGCTTTAAATATGGCAACACTGCATTATTTTCTACGTTGGCCGTACTGCCTGTCACACCTTTCTAGCGCGGAATCAAAATGCCGAAAAATGTTGGATATCGTAAAAAATTTCGATAAAATTTCGATATTGACTCAAAGTGTTTACACTGCGATGTTGCCAAGTCTCATAGACTAAAATGGGTTATGCAGCGTATACTGACCACATTTTGCTACAGTTTTAGGTAAATAACTTTTAAACGAACAAGTGGATCCAACGGAACTTTTGTACGAATATTTATCATAGTTTCCGTAGCATATGTACAAAATTTGATTTAATTCGTAATGCTACTTGCTCATCAAATTCTAAGAATAAGAAGAAATTTCATACGTCAACAAACTTTTGATTAAATCATCTCAGAAACTAAAGCCGTAATAAAAAATTTAACGACATTTTTTAAATATAATGTCGATACAAGCTTTCGCGTGCGACTAGTCCGATCAAGATTGATGCAGCCAATCCCGAGATGTGATAAAAATTAATGCAAACAAAAAAATTAATCAACCAGTAAGAAAATTGTGCTGAAATTTTACACAGATACTTGGACGTAATAATAGAACAATCTATGAAATTTTTAGATTTTTGGTAATGCTTTGAGATGTCACCCGCATACATTCTTAAAACTTTTATTAATCCGATTCGTCTTGGTCTACCCAAAGTTATATTTGATGGATAGAGTATCATTTTAAAGAAAGATTGTTATTGAATTTGACGAGGATTGGTGAAGGGCCGATTACCGATTTCTGTTTAAAAAGTGTTCAAGATGTACATGTAATTTTATATAGAGTATCATTAAAAGAAGGTTGTTTTGAATATTGCAAGAATTGGTGAAAGAGTTACCGATTTCTGCTTAAAAAATGTCCAAGTTATTTGATGGATAGAGCATCATTTAAAAAAGGTATTGAATTTGGTGAGGATTGGTGAAGGAGTTGACAATTTTTGCTTAAAAAGTTACATGTTCAAGTTATACATGTAATTTTATATAGATTATCATTAAAAAAAGGTTGGTATTGAATTTGGCGATAATCGGTAAAAAGATTCCTTCTTAATAAAATTTTGAATTTTTTGAGAAATGTTTGTTGTTGCTCCAACTTTCGCCAATTTTGAGATATCAGACTATTTATAATTCTATTATATTCTTCAGTGTTTTCTACCTTTATTTCATATATAATGCTTTACAATTTAGTTGATTTATAGATTCAGCTTTATACGCGATCAAAAATCCATATATAAGTCCATATATGGACCATGTAGCCTAAACTCCACAAGTCAACATTGATTTCACATTCGTCAATTGTAAAACCTCACTTGTGCTACCAACAATAAGCTGACCGTTTTTGATTTATAAAAAGGTTAAATTTAAAATTTAAAAAAGTGTGCAAATTAGAAACTTGCACATTTGCTTGCTCATTATTACAGATTGCTACCATTGCTCCCATTTTATTTTGCTCATAAAGCTTTCTCTATGAGGAAGCACAACTAATAAATACTAATAATTATGCATCAAATAAAATACAAGATTTTTTGAAGAAAGTGAGTGCCACTTGCAATTTTAAAAGTATCGTAAAATCTAAATTAAATAAAAAAAATAGTAAAATTAAATCAGAAATCAAACTCATTGCAACCCAAGTGTAAAAATATTTCGACGTTTTAAAACACTCTAAACATATTGACATTAAAAACTCAAAAAACAATCTTTTCTTTGGTTTCTTCTACCCCTATCTTGTATATAATTTTTTTAAATTTGGTTGATTAGAGCCAACTTTATACGCAATCAAAGGTTCATATACGAATTTACGAAAACAAAGCTTCCTCTATGAGAAAGCAAAAGAGATGATTTTAATTTTTTGTAGTTTTAACCATGTTGTACCGCTACGATCATCTCGAGTAAAATATATATTATACATGATCAAGTAGTGATGTTGTACTATATAAATTATGATATAGTGGTATCTCTCTCTACCGGGTGTTGAAAAAAATTGTTTTAAAAAATAAAATATTTTTTTAGACACTCTATAGATGTCGGAATCAAATTAAACCATACTCGTTTAAACCCTCCCAAGGTATCCTACTACCCATATTTTTCTCAAGGTCCTAACTTTTCCCGTTCCGGAGAAAAAAAACTTTCATTTTTTAATTTGACGTCATAACTGCGGAATCACATTGTTCTAGAAGCTAGTATAAACGGTAATTTAGTGTTGGGTCATAAGGTACTTTGTGTGTGAAAATCAGCCCGATATCGCCGGGGGCATCCCGCCATAAGAAAACTGGCCAGACTTTTTGCCATAATTTTTGCAATCAAGTATAACTAAAAGAAATGAGGGTGACCTGAGTGAATCACATGTGTCAGATTATTCAAGAGTCTGACAATGAGCTGAATCACCTCCAGTTAAAAAACTTGAAAATTATAAAGTGTTGTACAGTGTTATTAATACTTGTAATTAACATATAATCAGTACCTAATTTGTTGCAATTTAAAAAATATTTTAGAGAGTAGTAAACTGGATTACACAAGTACTTTGTTTTATAAGAATATTTTATTATTAATAAGAAGCACTAATAATGTTTAGTACAACAAAGTTTATTAATTTTTTCAGTCTTTGACATTCGAATTTATTCGAAAGTGCTTGTAATCCAATACTGCTCTAGTACTTGGATAGCGATAATTTCTTAAGGATGCACATATATATATATATATATATATATATATATATATATATATATACACACATACACACACACGTGCGCGCGCGCGTGTACACGAGAAAAGAGGAGAGAGGGGAAAAGGGACAGAATAGGATGGTATTCTAAAGACTATTTGGGGGTGACGGCTGGTCTAGTGGGTAGAGCGCCAGATTCGTAATGCGGAGAACCGGGTTCGAATCCCGCTAGGCCACTGAGAAATTTCTCAACAAAAACGCTGCCCCCTCCCCCATCTAGCGGAGTGAGATAACCCTAGATGGAAAAACTGAGCTCCGTCTTTCGGAAAGAGACGTTAAACCATTGGTCCAAAGGTGAGAGGAGAAGGGTAGTAATGGATGAGTTGTACAGGGTTGGGTACGTTCCTTTAAAACGCCCTTTAAGACCTCTTGAAATAAGTAAAGTATATGTCTTTATCTTAAAGACTATTTTACCTCTTCCACCAAAACTCCCCAAAAAAATTATTTTTATTTTTTGGGTGTACTAGACATCACAGGCACGCGCTACGCGCGCGCGCTATTTAACTTTAATATTTCATTGTTACTGTTACACCCTATTAACTACACAACTGTCAAAATATGCCATATGACAACAGCCGTTCGTAAAGTAAGTGCAAAGAGAGAATCATCAATCGGCATCGCGAAAAAGCGACAACAATACTTGATAGATTCAAGTATCGATGACTTGCCCTTTTTAAAAGAGAATTTCAGAGAGCTGTAACTTTTGAAATATTGGTCGTAGCTCGTCGAGTCATAATAGTCTTTGATAAAACTCTTTGGGGGACTACTAAAACTCTTGCCAGAACTGTGGATTTTTGAAAATTAGTGCAACTTTTAAATTATGGGTTCCACTTTATCATCAATTTTTGGGGTTGATTGTACGGAACTCTTACTAAAACCTATAGGAAACTTTAAGAACTCATCAAAATCTTTCCAAATCTACAGTAAAAAAGTTTATTTTTTCAAAAATAGAGGGCGCCGTAAAGTTAGCCCCCCTCCATTTTTAAAATGGTGTATTCGTCATTTTAAATGACTGGAACTCTTGCTGAAGCATCCAGAACTCTAATAAATTTTTGAATTTTGAAAAAGGAGAGCCAACTTTACAGACGTTATTCATTTAAATAATCTTGATTTTGAGATACACAAAAATTAAAGCAACACTAAATTTTTCTTCAAACATTGGCAAAATTCAAGCAGCTGTAACTTTGTGAAAAATCAACAAAATTTAAGTTTAAAAAAAGAATTTTACAGCTTGAAATCTCTACTTTCAATAGGTCACTATTATTTTTTAGTTTTTGTGAGTTTGGTAATTTTTACATATAGAAAACTATAAACTGGACAAAATCGAAAATTTGCTTCTCACTTTGTCGGCCTGTTACGTATAAAAAAAAATCTACAAAAATTTTCAACTTTTTAACGTAAAGGCTTGAAGCTTTTTCTACAAAATATTTTTCCATGTTTCTACGATTTTTTGCTACTTGGTCATCGTGAATTGAATAAGAAATGAGCATTTTGACTTTAATTGCTCATAACTCTGTTAAAAATCATTGTACCGCAATTCAAAAAACAGATTCTTAAAGCTGAAACTCTGCTCTATCGAATGGTATAATTGCCAATTTTTTAAAATAACGTATAGACATGATACAAGTGGATGAAAATAATGTAAAAATTTCCTTTTTTCATTTTCTCAATTTCATTTTTCCTTTTTCTATTTTGACCCGAAAAACAATTGTGTAAAACAACAAAAATTTATTGTTTACGTTTTTTTACTTTTAAGGGGGATGAGAAGGTTTGAAATTTCGAAAAATTCAATTTTTAGTTTTTTACATATTTTGGTAGTGCAATGTGATTTTTTAATAATATTTCCCAGTTTGGTTTTGTGAGAAATTAGCAAAATTGAGCTCAGGAAATTTAAAAATGTGAATGCTGGCCGGCAAAAAGTCTGCAGGTTTGCCTCACGAGTCTATAATAGTCTCGCCTCACTCGGCAAGTACATTTGAAAATCGACTAAGCTGAAAAAAATTTTAATCGCTTTGTTTGGGGGTCAGTAATGACATACCATGCTTCCAATCTCTCCCGTGGTGTGCTTCGGCCGCCAT
Organism: Temnothorax longispinosus; assembly: GCF_030848805.1. NCBI lineage: Eukaryota > Metazoa > Arthropoda > Insecta > Hymenoptera > Formicidae > Temnothorax > Temnothorax longispinosus. Next base: position 14,212,873 of record NC_092363.1, on the reverse strand, counting down.
CTTGGAAGAAAGGGGTAAAAAATTGATTTTTCGCAAATATCTCGGTTTTCATTAGACTTGGTCTAAAATAGTTTAATACAATATTGTAGGGAATTAAATTCTCTACAAAAAAGGAAATGTAGGTTTTTTTTCTACGACCAATAGTTTTGGCGCTAGAGCCGGGAAAAGTAGGATACTTTTTGTAATAAACGGTTTCAGCGACTTTATCTCGCCGTACCTCACTTCTCAGAGGCTGTAGTGTACTTTTGAACTCGTTTCCTCATCACCTTGCGGTAGAGTTAGTGACGCGTTTTTTTTATGTGGTGTCCCCTGTAGGCCTAATCCACTCAGTTTATTATTAAGATTATGAGAATTTTTTTACCAGGGTTGTCTTAATTATTCAATAATATAATTAGACTCGTGAAAGTGTCAACGATTTAAAACAGCGAATGCGAGTCAGGCACGGAACGTGGTGCGCAAATAAAATAGAAAAAAACCGTGCATTCAGATGTGATGAACATTTCGGCTCTTCTTTCGAACCATCTCTTCACCATTTATTGAGATAAGACGATTTTATTCCTGCAGAGTTTGAGGCAGAAAGTTTCTTTCTTGAGGAGATGTCGTGACAAGCAAGCTGGTATGCACGGTTATAATAGACATTTCCACTGTGAAAAGGAAAAATATATTTAATCAATCGTTAAAACTGAAAGAGAAAGGAGAGAGCTCACCTCAAGGTCTGAAGCAGTCAGAAAAGTGCAAAAATTAATTATTCAAATCTTGTTCTTTTTTTATGTAGAGGGTTGGCAAATGTCATCTTCTGCAGCATCTTTTTTTCCTCAATATTATCTTTTTTCTCTGCTTCTTCTGGTTCTTCCTCGTTGTTTGAATCAATCTCATTGTCAGGATCGGTCAATGTCTCCTCAAAATGTTAAACAGTTACGTCGATTTCTTCATCGTAGTCACAGTAATCTATTATAATGTCAATGTTTGTGCATGCTTGACCTCGACAGTTGAAACAAGTCACAGAGCATCGCAATCCAGCTTTTCTGCAGCAGCAATTCACTTTGCAGCCTTTTGTGAATTTGCAAAAGATCTTTTTCAGAATATCCTGCAGAACGGCTTCTTTCGTTGAAAAAAACTGGAAATTAACCATTTTTTGTATATTTCCAGCCCCAATCTTGAGGATTTTTTTTAACTCTGCGCCACTACTGAATCTGATGGTAAACTCTGAAAGAGTGCAGCTGTTTCAGTAGGTGGTAGCAATGTTGAACATTACTTTCAACATAGATTTGGCAAAGCATGAAAATCGAAACTCATCCAAAAAACTATTGCTCTTTGCTCCGTATAAAGCAAGAATACATTTTTGTCCAGTTATGTTAATGAAATCTGAATGAGCATCCGGATCTCCAAAAATGTTTAAAATATTCTGCAGATAATATTCTTTTCTTTTTTAACAGTTTAATAAATTTTATTTTACCCTGCCTGAAAAATGTAAAGTTGTATCGCAACCAGTGAATGCGTGAAGAAATAGAATATGCTCAGCAATATCAGGAATTGGAAGAAAGTAGATGAATAAATCTTGTGCTCTGTTTTTCCCTTGCTCGGTTTCATAACATAAATGTTATGAATCAAATAAATTTTCGCCAGTAATAAAATAAAATCAGTGTTTAATGATCGGCCTGACTGGCAATATATTAAAAATTATAACGACGTTTCGACCTCTATTTTGGGTCCTTATCAAGTTTATGCTGAAAAATATAAATTGCCGGTAATACATATAAAAAAGGGGAACAATAAATGTTAGATTTAGATTATTGTAAGGTTGTCAGTAACACTAAAAGATCAATATCGTCGCCAAAAATTTTCAACTTGTGACGTCCTGGTGATGCAAAGTTACTCAATCTGGCAGAACGCCTTCGTTGATGGGTTCTTCTTCTGCGATTAAGGGGATCCTGCAGTGACTGGCGAACTTCCTCGATGTCGATAATGTCAACCTTTCTAATTTTGTTTTCCTTATATCTGTCTTTGTCTAACGAAATGACATCTGTCCTTTTTTCGATTGCTCGCCATCTCTCGCAAGATCCGGCAACTACTGTTGCTGATCTTCTTGTCATTTGCATCCGTATTTGCATTAGGTACTAAAATAATTTTTCGATGGATCTTTTTTTGTACGCATTAAATCTTACTTCTACTTGCACGATATTATTCCTACATGTTTTCCCAAGGGCAGATGATAAAAATTATGTATGTATAAACTGCAGAATTTTTGTTTTAAGCAAATATTGTCGTCAGGTGACAGCTGCGTATGTGCCCAAATAAGTAACATTTTTAATTTTTTGGGCGTTTTTGATATATAAAATCGCGTTTTCTGCCCTAGATTTTTGTGCGTACTTTAATTCTAGACCAAAAACTTGCAATTCTGTAAAGCCAATTAAAAGATCCATCGAAAAACGATAATGTCGGTAAATCATACGGCTGCAGGATCCCCTTAAGAAGGTAAAACCCTAGGATAATTAACTGTCCTCGGCGATGTGGATTGTGACTCCTCAGTAGGCCAGTCAAATTAGACATTTGAGGTCGAAAGTGATGCGAATTCTTTTATTCCTTTTTAGGGGGCGTGTAGGGGGTGTTTAGAAAAGCTTATTTCTGAGTTGTCGTGTTATTTGACCCAGAGCTTTTTGAGGAAAAGAGGGGAAACCAAAATTTTCGCGGTTTTTTGCATTTATCTCGTTTCGATAAATAGATGGCACTTTTTCGCTCCTGAGAAAGTTGTAGGGCTTGAAAAAAAACGAAGAAAATGAGCGGACCCCAAAAATTCAATGAATTTCGATGTAATGTGCGGCAAATGGTAGGTATTTTTATCCTCTACTTAGTCATTCTTCAATTGCATTTATCAGAAAAGAGACAGAAGCGAAAAACGTGCCTCGAGTTCCGAATGAGCCTGAGCTCAATTTTTGACGAATCGGAACGAGTCACCGCTCATTTTCTTTGTTTTTTCAAGCCCTACAACTTTCTCAGGAGCGAAAAAGTGCCATCTATTAATCGAAACGAGATAAATGCAAAAAACCGCGAAAATTTTGGTTTCCCCTCTCCCCTCAAAAAGGTCTGGGTCAAATAACACGACAACTCAGAAATAAGCTTTTCTAAACACCCCCAACACGCCTAAAAAGAAAAAAAAAGTTTGCATCACTTTTGAGTAAAAGCCTTTTTTTGTCTAATTTGACTGGCCTACAGATCCGTTCAGGATATTACGTGTATATATATATAAAAGTCACGTCGTCTGTCTGTCTGTATGTACGCAAACTACTTTTACATTTATGGGCCGATTCTCTCGAAATTGGTACCAAAGTGTTGCAAATTTTTCGGGGATGAAAATGTCGCGACTTTTTTTTTTGTTTTACGCCCTCCCCCCACCCACCCACGCACGCAACATACGCACCTACGCGTATACACACCCACTGTCTGACCGCAAACTACTCATTTATTAGTGGACCGAATTTTTATCAAGGGTACATGAAATAGGGGTAGAATTTCCTGGGGAGTGCCATAAAATCGGTACCGATTTTCTGGAAACCGGTTTTTTTAATTTTTTCCAATTTTTCGGGAAAAATTGACCGAATCTCAAAGAATTGTATATGAAACAGGGATAGAATTTTCCAGAGTGCTATAAAGTGTGTAATTGTTCGTTACCAATCTTTTGGAAACCGGTATTGGGAATTTTTCCAATTTTTCGGGAAATACGTGACCGAATCTTAAAGAATTATGTATGAAATAGGGGTAGAAAAAACTAAAAAATGTAATAGAATTAGAAAAATTACTAATATAGTAAAAGGGTTTCCGATTTCTGTTTAAAAAAAAGTGTACGTGATTGTTCCAATTTCCGCAAACTTTGAGATATCAAACTGAATTTTTTTTATGGATAATTTTTCGTTACCGATTTTTTAGAAACTGGTTTGAAAATTTATCAAATTTCGAGAAATATCAAGTATTAATTGACCGATTTTCTTGAAACCAATGCCAAAATTTTTTTTAATTTTTGGAGCAAATTCAATTTTTCATTAATGGATAATTTTTTATTAATGTATCGATTTTCTTGAAACCGGAGCCAAAATTTTTCTAATTTTTTGTTGATGATTTTGATGAAATTGGTAGCAAAAGATTACTAATTTTATGGAAATGGCTACTATGGGTTGAAAATTGGGTTTTATGGGGTTCTATTAGTGCTCCTAATTAATGAGTGAGTTCGGGGAGAGGGGAATAGATTTAGTCTGTCTGTCTGTACGCAAACTACTCATTCGTTAGTGGACCAAATTTTTACCAAAAGTATATGAAATAGGGGTAGAATTTTCCGGGGATGAAAATGTCGCTGCTTTTTTTTGTTACCAATCTTTTTGGAAACCGGTTCCGAAATTTTTTCAAATTTTACGAGAATTAATTGACTAAATCTTAAAGAATTGTACATAAAGTAAGGGTAGAATATATATCTCCTAGAGAGTGCCATAAAGTATACAATTTTTCGTTACCAATCTTTTTGGAAACCGGACTTGATCGTTAGTAGACCAAATTTTTACCAAAAGTATATGAATATTCGATGAATTTTTTTAACTTTTTTCCAAGATTTAAGAGTATAATATTTATTACAAAACTTTTGATACAAGTGTTTTATGGAAGGGCGGAACAAGTATAAGATATGGCTCGCTCCACTCTTTCTTTTCTTTTTTTTTTTTTTCTTCTCTTTCTTCTCCACCGTCGCTCGTTCACTCCCTCTCTCTTGGGGTCAATATCTTTATACTTTTTTAAAATTTCAGTTAATGAAAACTGGCATTCATTTCGCGATGTTCTTCGAGAAACGAACAAATAAAGTCAATAGCTGTTTTTGCATATTTTGTTTCGGGACGTCCGGGAACCTCGTACGTTTTCAAAGAATGAAAAAATTTTCGCATACATAAACAGTGATATTGACTTTGGGCTGCAACTAAATCCATTACGTTTAAGATGCGCATACTTACAGTTTCGCACCACGTATCTCTTCTTTTCTTTGCAGTTTCCAAAATATTCTCTTCAACTTGCATCGTACTGATCACGTGCACAGTATCGCGCCTTGCAAACTTTGTTTTTTTTTTTTTATAAATTCTTCCGATGCATCTTCCGCGTAAAACAGACACGTTGTCTTAAAGTCGAAAGATGAAATGCTCGATCTTTGGGAGCCGATTACACTAGGAACAGCTTTCTCCTTGGCTCTCAGTAATGCAATTACAAGTTTTTTATTTATATAAGATTTCTGGCACTTGACGTGCACAGTTACACAGTTTAATCCTGTTGGAGGTCGAAACAAACTTGCGGCTACTACAACGATTATTTATTACAAACGTAGACCGAGTATAATGTGTGAGTATAATATATATGTAATGGAGTAAATTTTCCGCGTGCGGTATCACGGACGAGAACTTTCTGTCTGAGGTATAAGTGGGGAGCCTCTCGGAGCCCTGCGCCTTACATGAGTACCAACGCCTTATAACTAAACTTTGCGTTACTTCTCGCATGACCAATATAAACATAGAGATAATTGTACCTCGATCGGTTTGTCATACGGACTACCTTACATTCTCCTCCTACAAATCAATCTTACATGTTTAATGCGTTAATCAATATTATATAATAGACATTTGTTTACAGCTCCAATCAAGTTTCTCTCTAGACACTGCTTTCGTAAAGCAATCGGCAATCATTTTGTCTGTGTTTAGGTATAATACTTAAAAATCGCCTCTCTCTACTTCATCGCGTACAAAGTGGTATTTTAAGTTAACATGTCGAGTTCTCTTAGATGAACTGGCATTATTTAGCCATTGAATCGCAGCTTGGTTGTCGCAATGTACATTAATCGGCGTATTAAGGTATTCCTCACATCTCAATTCTTTTAGTATATTCCGTATCCACATTGTGTCTTTAACTACTTCCGCTATTGCGCATAATTCTACTTTGCATGTAGAGTTCCCTACGGTTCGCTGTTTGTTACATCGCCACGATATAAGCGAATTACCTATGAAAATAGCTCCTCCTGAAAAAGACTTTTTTTTTTCACCGTTACCCCAGCTTGCATCCGAATATGCTTTTAGTGTCCCAAATTCTTTATCATATGATAGTCGTTTATTTATAGTTCCGCTCAAATAACGCAAAACTCTTTTACCTATAGTATAATGTCGTTTTTCAGGACAATGGTTGTATTGTGATGGGTAAGACGTTAAGCTATATCTGGCCTTGTTCGGTTAGCCAAGTACAATAGTTGTCCAATTAATTCTTGATATGCGTTAATATTGTTGAAAACAGTCTGATGTCGCTCCAATCAACCAGTGTATTGTAGGCGCCTTAAGGGTCGACAGGAGTAAGAGTGGAGACCTCTGTCGGCCGGTCGGGAATTACGGATTCGCTTTTCCCAAAGTTTAGCCTAATTAATTAACGAATCTCATTTTACTTATGCTCGTTTTAATCAGTAAGATCAGCCGCAAGCTGGTACAGAGCCGGATTTTGGAAAAAGGATCGAAATAAAATTTATAATAAATGTGGGGAAACGCGCAGCTAGACACGGGTCAGGTTGGGTCAGCTGCGAGTCCGTATTTTATTTATAATAAATTATTAAGAGCCAAAATGCAAAATCCGGCTCTGTACCAGCTTGCGGCTGATCTTACTGATTAAAATGAGACTAATTTTAATGAGATTCATTACGTAATTAGGCGAAACTTTGGGACAAACGATTCTCACTAGTAAGAGCAGCTTATGGGGAATTTCCGTGGTAACATACTGACAAGGGCTGTGTTCAGAGGTGCCAATGGTGCTGTTTGCCCGCTGCCTGCGCGCCTGGTGGGGACACGCACACAGCTGACGGAGCCGTGTACGTGTGCGCTGGGCGCTCGGCGGCGACTCGGCGCGGCTCGGCCAGCTTCGGGCGGGTAGAAGAGCGCAGACAGCCATAGCCGGTTCGAAAGTCGTATGCGTTAGCGCGTAGGCTGACTTGGCTCGTCTATTATGTCTCGCGTATCCCTTCTCTGATGTTGATTTATAAATAAAATATATATTATGACATTGCAGATGACAATAAAATATCCTTCCCACACTAGTCGTGAAACACTATCGTGTGTTTCTTAATTATTTAAAAGTAATGAAACTAATAACAAAAAATGTTAGTAAAATTGATCGCAATTACATAAATAATATCTAATAAAATTATATTATCTTTATTTTAAAAATAAACTATATAAAAGAAATAAAAAACAGAAAAAGCGTAAATAATAGAAATCCACTCTTGGCCAATATGTACGCTTTCTTCTAAAAAAAATCATGTTATTAATTTAGAAAATAAATTATTTTCAACACAAGAAAAGTGAAATAAAACATTAAATTATATATTGTTTGTTTTAGAAATATTGTTTTGATAGTATAATTACTTTGCTATTAGCAAATACATATAAATATAAAATTAAAAAAAGGAATAAATTATTTGTGCAACAATATGATAAATTTATTGTAATATTTGTTCTCAAATAAATGCATGGACAACGTATATATTTGTTGGAAACCGCGAGAAGGTGGTGGTCTCTTCCGTCAAGAGAAAATGTAAAAATTGTTTTCTTTAATATTAACAATTCTTTACATTTCCTACGAATGCAGATAGAACAGAGAGAGAGAGAGAGAGAGAGAGAGAGAGAAAGACAGAATAGGTATAAAGGATAAACATAAAATAGATATAAAAGGATAGACAAAAATATACAGGACAGAACATAGAAAAAAAGTGTGCAAGTAGAAACTTGCACATTGCTTCCTCATAGTTTTTAAGTGTGCAAGTAGAAACATGCACATTGCTTTCTTATAATTTTTAAGTGTACAAATTATAAATTTGAACATTACTTTCTCACAATTTTCAAGTATGCGAATTATAAATTTGCACGTTGCTTAATCAACATTTTATTTAGCTCATAAAGCTTCCTCTTATGAGGAAGCCTTTTATATGTATAATTATTAGTAAATATTTATTAATTTGGCTTCCTCGAAGAGGAAGCTTTATGAGCGAAATCTTTTGGAACGTATCTATTTTAACATCCCGACTAGAGAAGTAAGACAGTACTCCATCTTCCACCTCGAGTACCACCGTACTTTGTATCGAAAAAACCTAAGTAACAAGTGGTGGACGTAATCTTTGTATCTCCAAAAATCTCGAAAAAACCTAAGCAGTAGTATTTTTATTTCCAAAAAATTATTACTCAAGTGATACACATCACAAAATTACGTTACCTTATCAAAAAATGAGTCGCGCTTCAAGTGACCTATTATTACAATTACAAAAAAGAAATGATATCTATTTTTAAATTACAGCGCCAATTACAGAGAATATACACTGACAATGAGAAAAAAAATTTGTCAATCCCAAGAAATATTTAGTCCGATACGTTCAACTAAACATTTTAGTTAGTTAACTAAACATTAGTTGAATTAATTAATTCTTGATTAAAAAAACGAAATAAATTGTTGAAACAACTAATATTTAGTTAACTAACTAAAATGTTTAGTTGAACGTATCGAACTAAATATTTCTTGGGATTAACAATTTTTTTTCTCAGTGTATTTTTCGAGATACAAAGATTACGTCTACCACTTGTTACTTAGGTTTTTTCGAGGTATATCTTCCACCTCGAGTACCACCGTACTTTGTATAGCGCAAATTCTTGTGTAAATAGGCTAATAATATCTGCAAGTAATTTCTCCAATAAGGTTGACTTTTTTGGTGGCTCTGTATCCACTTTTAAACAAAAACTTTCTCGTCTACTCTTGTAACCTGAATGTTCTCCATATTATGTTGTAAAATTTTAATTTTATCTTATTGTTCTTGTTTTTCTTTTCTCTTTGTACGCTAAAGGGTTTATTACCCGTTAATAAAGTTTATTATTATTATTATTATTATTATTATTATCACAATGTCGACGGCAAAAACATTGCCATAATGAGCGTCGTGCCATCAAGTTGGCGACAACATTGCTCGTAGTTGAACTCTTTTCCACACTACACAAGAGGTAGAGCAAGGCGCGTTCGCGGATATTTTTTCTAATTCTGTATTACGTTGCATTTTGGCACTCAAGTCAACTGTAACCCTTAAAGACTATACCTCAAGTCTCAATTTTGAACAATTTAAATTATTGGCAACTTTTTCTAATTCTGTTATATTCTTCAGTTTTTTCTACCCCTATTTCATATATAATTCTTTAAAATTTGGTTGATTAGACCAACTTTATAAGGCTTCTATGTATGTACACAGATTCTCCGAAATTTCAAACGTCTGTAAAAACTCAAGAACTGATTAATTAAATCTTACAATATTATATATGAAATAGGGGTAGAAAGAACTGAAGAATATAATAGAATTAGAAATAGATCGATATCTAAAATATTGAGAAAACTACAGCGTAAAACACACTTTTCTAAAAAATGAAAATCCCCTTAAAATCCATACCGGTCAACAGATTTTAATAAAATTAGAGGAGAATATACTTTCTATGATACTCTATTTGTGTGCAAAATTTCAACCCGGTATCTAAAAAATTGTAGAAGTAGATACGTGTACAAAAAATCTGTACACACACATACACACATACATACTTCCGGACATTTTCTATTTATATGATTTCTTGACATTTTGGAACATTCTAAATTTATTTTCATTTAAATCTCGAAAAATTTTTTTTTTACTATCACAAAGCTTCCTTTATGAGGAAGCAAAAAGAAAAGAGCATTAGTTTTAAGGTCACTTTACACGATTTATAATTCACGACAGTTTGTGACAAAATTGCATATATAAAAAACAGGGGGGGTCCCAATTGCCTACAAATCGATTGCCTACAGTGTCGTTTGCCAACATCTCATTTGCCGACAATTCGTTTGCGCACAAAAATTATTGCCTACAAGTCGATTGCCTACAAGCACTATTGCGCACAATTAAAAAATTAAGAGACGAATGGACGTTTGCACACAAGATACTATTGCACACAAGCCGCATTGCACACATAATATTATTGCCTACAGATCGATTGCCTACAAGCACTATTGCGCACAATTAAAAAATTAAGAGAAGAATGGACGTTTGCACACAAGATACTATTGCACACAAGCCGCATTGCACACATAATATTATTGCCTACACATCGATTGCCTACAAGCTCTATTGCGCACAATTAAAAAATTAAGAGAAGAATGGACGTTTGCACACAAGATACTATTGCACACAAGCAACATTGCACACATAATATTATTGCCCACAGATCGATTGCCTACAAGCTCTATTGCGCACAAATAAAAAATTAGGAGACGAATGCACACACGACACTATTGCGCACAAGCAACATTGCACACATGAGGTCCGGTTTCTATTGTTGAACGGGCTACACTAGTTCAGAGGGCTGTACTTCTGAATGAACCGCCCTTCCGATTGAGACAGAGTTTTGCAGGTGATTTTGTCACGATATCTAGAGATTATTTATCGATGTCCTATCTTCGGGTTTTTAAAATAGTTTTCCGCCCTTCCGATTGAGACAGAGTTTTGCAGGTGATTTTGTCACGATATCTAGAGATTATTTATCGATGTCCTGTTAGAAATAAAGCGGGTAGACTTCCCGAAAACGGCCCCCCTCCGATTTCGATGAAACTTTGTGAAAAGCTTCGTTTTGGGTTAAAATGAAAGCCCTTAAAAGGAATTTTGGCGACTCCTATGATAAAGCCATTTTTTTAGATAAAATGATAAAAAATATAAGAAAATCTTCGTAATTCTACAGGATGTTATAAATTGAATATATACTGTTTGTATTTAATGATTTAATGTTTTTATTATATACTTACAGTAGAATACATAAATAATATGCTTTGTAATATATTATACTTTCCACGCGAACCGAGGTTCACGCACACCCCCCCGTGCTTTCGGGGGAGGTGCGGTAGTCCCGAAATAGTTCACGCATACACTTTCCACGCGAACCGAGGTTCACGCACACCCCCCCCGTGCTTTCGGGGGAGGTGCGGTAGTCCCGAAATAGTTCACGCATACACTTTCCACGCGAACCGAGGTTCACGCACACCCCCCCCCCGTGCTTTCGGGGGAGGTGCGGTAGTCCCGAAATAGTTCACGCATACACTTTCCACGCGAACCGAGGTTCACGCACACCCCCCCGTGCTTTCGGGGGAGGTGCGGTAGTCCCGAAATAGTTCACGCATACACTTTCCACGCGAACCGAGGTTCACGCACACCCCCCCCCGTGCTTTCGGGGGAGGTGCGGTAGTCCCGAAATAGTTCACGCATACACTTTCCACGCGAACCGAGGTTCACGCACACCCCCCCCGTGCTTTCGGGGGAGGTGCGGTAGTCCCGAAATAGTTCACGCATACACTTTCCACGCGAACCGAGGTTCACGCACACCCCCCCCGTGCTTTCGGGGGAGGTGCGGTAGTACCGAAATAGTTCACGCATACACTTTCCACGCGAACCGAGGTTCACGCACACCCCCCCCCGTGCTTTCGGGGGAGGTGCGGTAGTCCCGAAATAGTTCACGCATACACTTTCCACGCGAACCGAGGTTCACGCACACCCCCCCCGTGCTTTCGGGGGAGGTGCGGTAGTCCCGAAATAGTTCACGCATACACTTTCCACGCGAACCGAGGTTCACGCACACCCCCCCCGTGCTTTCGGGGGAGGTGCGGTAGTCCCGAAATAGTTCACGCATACACTTTCCACGCGAACCGAGGTTCACGCACACCCCCCCCCCGTGCTTTCGGGGGAGGTGCGGTAGTCCCGAAATAGTTCACGCATACACTTTCCACGCGAACCGAGGTTCACGCACCCCCCCCCCCCCCGTGCTTTCGGGGGAGGATAAAAACATAAAGTCACGTTACGTTACGCTACGTGACGAGTCTTTTGCGGTAGCTCCAAAGCAAGGCACACCCACTTTTCGTAACAGTAACAGTAAAGTTTTGACCAATTGCGTTGCTCAATTCTTACTTCTACGGTTATAGACGGCCGAATCGAGCAGCAACGCGATTGGTCGAAACCTTACTGTTACGTTCTACAAAAAGTGAGTGTGCCCTGCTTAACGCTCGTTGTAAGTATCAGATAAAATAACCAGAGTTGGGTTATTACGTCACATGCTGAAATCGTCTAATTAGAACCTAGAAGTAGAGCTTGTGACGTCATAACTCAACTCGAGTTGGCTTGAAACCCGACCCAGTCAAAAATGCTATAAAGCCACCGGCACACGGATTATGTTTTCCGGCTGCATTGCTTGCACAAATACCTCGTACCTGAGGTAGAGCGCCGCACACTTTGTTTACGATTGTCAGGCTAAAATCTAAAAAAACTATTTAAAAAACCCGAAGATAGGACATCGATAAATAATCTCTAGATATCGTGACAAAATCACCTGCAAAACCCTGTCTCAATCGGAAGGGCGGTTCATTCAGAAGTACAGCCCTCTGAACTAGTGTAGCCAATTCAGCAATAGAAACCGGACCTCATGTGTGCAATGTTGCTTGTGCGTAATAGTGTCGTGTGTGCATTCGTCTCCTAATTTTTTATTTGTGCGCAATAGAGGCAATGTAGGCAATCGATCTGTGGGCAATAATATTATGTGTGCAATGTTGCTTGTGTGCAATAGTATCTTGTGTGCAAACGTCCATTCTTCTCTTAATTTTTTAATTGTGCGCAATAGAGCTTGTAGGCAATCGATGTGTAGGCAATAATATTATGTGTGCAATGCGGCTTGTGTGCAATAGTATCTTGTGTGCAAACGTCCATTCTTCTCTTAATTTTTTAATTGTACGCAATAGTGCTTGTAGGCAATCGATCTGTAGGCAATAATATTATGTGTGCAATGCGGCTTGTGTGCAATAGTATCTTGTGTGCAAACGTCCATTCGTCTCTTAATTTTTTAATTGTGCACAATAGTGCTTGTAGGCAATCGACTTGTAGGCAATAATTTTTGTGCGCAAACGAATTGTCGGCAAATGAGATGTTGGCAAACGACACTGTAGGCAATTGATTGTAGGCAATTGGGACCCTCTCAAAAAAACATTCAAAAAATTAGAGGTACATGTAAAAAAATATATACATATACAGACATATGTATACATCATACATGCATTAATTATATATCTTCAAATGTTTTCTTATAGATTACAAAATACAAAACATAACAAATAGAATTATATAATTCTTCTGTCGTGAATTATAGATTGTCTAAAGACTCTAAAGTAACCTTTACACTAGAAATACCAAATAATTTTCTACCGTTTCAATTTTTAAAAGTAATGTTACATTAATCATGTTAAAGACCGAATAAATCGAATAATTTTTTTATTACAATATAAATTTTCTACTTTAAAAAACAGAATATTAAAAAATAAAAACGGTCGAAAATAGCTTTTGGTATTTCTAGTGTTAAATCGGAAAAAGTGCACATGTTTTACTTAATATAATACTGAAAATGATAACATATTTATAGCAAAAATATTTCCGTTCTCATCTAAACTATTACGAAAACTACAGCCAATTTTTGAAATTAATAAAAGAAATATGTTATAATAAAATCAAAATAGATATAAAAATAATGTTATTACAAAAAGAACAGATATAAAACTTAATTTATAAACCACGGATTACATATATACATATATATACATATATGTATTTAATGAAATAATAATATACATATCTTTCTTCCACATTTTTTACACAGAGTGGGCATTTAAAATAGAAAAAGTTGTTCGATTTTGCTAAGGAAACCATTCTATTTAAGGAATGTTGTACTTAAAAGTACAATTTTGTGGGCAAAATTATGTACAGCTATTTAAAAAAACAACATTTTAAGGGGGTAGTACAGTCTGGCAGAGGATTGCGGAGAATCAATTTCAGGATTTATTTGTGACAAAGTGGTAGGCCATCAGGTTCATGGTGTATACGATATTGAAGTACATGTTTAGGTGCATTTACAGTATTTTTATATAAAAAAATATTAAAAAATGTAGGAGTTATGAGTCATCTCTTTGCACGCGCGTTTGACTACAATGTAGGCAGTAGCTCCTGTACGGCGTGCCTGAAATGAAAAACGCAAAAAGGGTAATAAATTTAAATGTATTCCCCACCGGTTGACGTTCGAAAATTGTAAAAATGTTAAAAATTGTGAAAGAGTTATAGCACTTAACAAAAAGAAGTTGGCAAAAAGTTCATTGGCACAAAATAACTTTCTGCTATAACTCTTTCACAATTTTTAACATTTTTACAATTTTCGAACGTCAACCGGTGGGGAATACATTTAAATTTAATACCCTTTTTGCGTTTTTCATTTCAGGCACGCCGTACAGGAGCTACTGCCTACATTGTAGTCGAGCGCGCGTGCGAAGAGATGACTCATAACTCCTATACATTTTTTAATATTTTTTCATATAAAAAATACTGTAAATGCACCTAAACATGTACTTCAATATCTTATACACCATGAACCTGATTGGCCTACCACTTCGTCACAAATAAATCCTGAAATTGATCCTCCGCAATCCTCCGCCAGACTGTACTACCCTTTTAAAAGACTGTCATTCAAAAGCGTACATTACGTACGAAATACGTACATTACGTCCGTACATTCAACGTACGTTGAATACTTCGTCAAATAATAATTTATTTTTCTCCTTACCAATGACTATTTTTAACATTTTATAACTATTTTTAACGTTTTTAACATTTTTAATATATTGTAATACAGACCGTAGCTGTGTTCCGCGAAATTGACTGCCAGTGCTGAAAATCTATAATACATGTGACGCGACCTATACATTTTTAGTACTGGCAGTTTCGGAACACGACCAAGAGTGACATAATTTATATTATATTATTTATTATATTTCTTTATTATATAAATACATAAAATATACAAATATAATATATAATTAGACTTAGCTTTATATGCGATCAAAATTATGGACCTTTGATCGCGTATAAAGCTGGGTCTAATCAAATAAATCTTAAAAAATTATATATGAATTAGGGGTAAAAAAGACTAAAAAATATAATAAAATTAGAAATAGATCGATATCTCCAAATTTGCGGAAGTTAGAGCAACCACGAACATTTCCAAAAAAATTCAAAATTTAAAAAAAAAAAAATCTTATTGCCAAATTCAATACCAACCTTCCTTGAATAATACTCTATCGATTAAAAAAAAAACATCTCAATATCTCAAAAATTACGGAAGTTAGAGCATATATACGGACAACAAAAGCATACATACATACACACGAACATTTTTTTTTAGGCGATATTTCGACGTTTTACAACAATCTGAACATATTGGCAGAAAAAACTCAAAAACCAATCTCTTCGTTGGTTTCTTCTACCCCTATTTCATATATAATTTTTTTAAATTTGGTTGACTAAACCCAACTTTATACGCAATCGAAGGTTCATATACGAAATTCACGAAAACAAAGCTTCCTCTATGAGGAAGCAATAATATATGTATAAAAAAGCAATATAAAGAATAAAATGAATAATAAAATAAAAGAAATTATATAATATTGTTTTGGAATTTATAATAAAAATATGATGTAAAACATCATTCATAATTTGTATGGAAATAAATATAAAGTATTATGTGTGGAACTTGTATTAAAACTAGCTGGTTACCCGGGGCTTCGCCCCGGCGTCTTTTTTTATAACTTTATTATATCTAGCTAATCTTATATCCACCAATATATGATTCATAAACACATATTGTCAATTGTAACTTTTTTACATCGCCCATGATCCTCACCAAATTTAATAACAACCTTCCTTAAATGATACTCAATCCATCAAATAACTTATACATTTTTTAGACATAAATCGGCAACCCCTTCACCGATTCTCGCCAAATTCAATACCACCAACCTATCTTTAATGATACTTTATCTATAAAAAAATTAGCTCGATATCTCAAAATTTACGGAAATTAGAGCAATCACGTAGATTTTTTTTAGACAGAAATCGGTAACCTCTTTATTATTAACAATTTTTTGAATTCTATTATATTCCTCAATTTTTTTACCCCTATTTCATATATAATACTTTAAGATTTGGTTGATTAATTTTTAAGAATAACGTTCAAACATACCCGTAAGAATTTTATATATTAGTACAGCATTCTCGAAAAGTTAGACAAATTTTGGCCGGTTTCCAGTAAATCGGTCCATTAATAAATGAGTAGTTCGCAGTCAGTCAGACAGACAGACAGACATTAGGAAAATTTTAGAACCGATATCCTAAAAAATCGGTGATGATGCGGTTCTCAAAATACGTCTACGGTCTAATTAAGTTAGAGTATCATAAGATAGTATATACCAAATTTGGTTGTTCTAATTTGAAAACTGTAGATTTGCATAGCGGACAAACATACATTCATTTATATAGAGATAGAGATAAAAATATGAATTTATTACAATTATATGTATTTCTTGTGCTAATAATATAATAATTTGTAACAACCCAGATAGCACAGCTGATCTTTATGAATTCAAAAAGATCTGAATCTGATTTTTATGAATTCATAAAGATCAACTGTGCTATCTGGGAAAGTATAATCGCTTATCCATTTTTATATTAGTAAGCTCAATTTTTTTTAAACGTATGGATACAAATTTAGTAGCTTCGGTCACTGCTTTTTCTATATACGTCCCAAAATCTTGTGACACATGTAGATTTCATACTGGCAATTAACATGGATTTGATTCCTTTAATAGGTCTTTGATTTGCATTAAAAATTTGTAGAACAACGTCCATCCAGATTTGTGCATTGAATGCATTAGAAACCATCTCTTATATAGTTCCTAATAACTTTTTTCGTTTTTTTGTTGCTTGCCTATTTATTTCCATACAAATAAAATAAATGATGTTTTACATCATTCATTATTTATACATTATATTACAAAAAATAATAATTTAAGGTGCAAGAGATGCAGTATCTTTTTACATACATTATAATTAGTATGCAGGAAATAAATGAAAACATAGATGAATTTTGTGTTTTGCTAATATATTTATAGAAAATCCACAATAAACTTGAATGATTTATCAAAATGATTTTATATCAGCGGTGCACACGTAGTTTTGTTGTTAAGATTTTGCAGCAAATATTGAGATCCTGATGTATTTAAAAATTAGATGGATAATAATGTTGATTACACTCCGTTTTTTGTTCTTTTTTTTAATGTTATAAAACTTTATTTCACATTATACGAAAATATTTCACAATAAGTTTTATTTCTGTAATATTATAATATGTCATAATTATATATATATATATATATATATATATATATATATATATACTTATTGCAAAGTGTTCTCATAATGATGTTTCTAATTCTCATTTATTTCTGATATTGTCGTATTTTAGAGAGTGACTATAGAAACTATAGCAAGTAAAAAAGTCGTTATTTTATTTTTCTTCTAATTTTTTCCAATACAGAACTGCCTAATTGCGTAGTTTTGTAATAAAATTATTTTAAAAATTATTTGACGAAAAATTGTCACATTATTTGCATGAGTGCATCTGTTCCTGCAATCTATGATGAAATTATAAGTCCAAAAAACGGAGTGTTTAATCAACATTATTATCCATCTAATTTTTAAATACATCAGAATCTCAATATTTGCTGCAAAATTTTAACAACAAAAGTACGTGTGCACCGCTGATATAAAATTATTTTGATAAATCATTCTAGTTTATTGTGGATTTTCTAAATACATCAGCAAAACACAAAATTCATCTAAAGCGGGTGCTTGTTAGCCTTGGTACGTTACTGCCTTCTGCTACGGACGGCCAGAAAGCATTTTCAGGCCGTATTGCTAAAGCGGGGAGCACGCGGCAACGCCGCACAGACGCGGCAACGCCGCAGTCTTAGCATATGTCTCTCTACCGTGCGCCCGCGTGAGCAGTTCAATGGTGTGTGTGCGTATTCACACATAAAACCTAGAAGTTAGTTTCTCGACGTTGGCGACACTGAAACGAAGTTTCGTATTGTCACCGCGCGAGGTCTCCAACATCAATTCGGAGTTCGGCCGTGACTCCTGTCGACCCTTAATGCACTACCAGCGCCACCATCTAAGTTTCCTATCTATATAATTTTTGTTTTGTATCGAGTCTTCTCTCTCTCTTATATAACAAGTCATACATTTTATTATCAGAAAGATATTCAAGCTGTATTAAGTTGGACAAGCTCTGAGTTATAATAAAAGTTCAATATATAAATATATCTATACAGAGCAGAATTTAGTTTCGGCAGATTATCCAGATATCCTTTTTGAAACTTTTTCCTTTTCGAAATCAATTTCCTTAATAGGTTATGGACCCGAGCAACACGTTTGGAATTACACCATTTGCTGGGGCTGACTTTTCGTCATGGAAATTCCGTATCCTAGCACTGCTGGAAGACAAGGAAGTTGGAGAACATGCGAAAAAGATACCGACAGCCACAGATCTAGAATCCGCTGCTTGGAAAACGTCAGATGCGAAGGCGAGGAATTTAATCGTACGGTGTATCGCAAATTCACATTTGGATTACGTGAAGGATAAGTCTACCGCCCACGAGATGATTAATTCCTTGTGTGCCATATTCGAACGCAAATCGCTAGGAACAAAAGTATATCTCAAAAAGAAGCTCATGTTCATGAAATGCGAGAAGGACAAACCGCTTAGCAATTTTTTTATGGAATTCGAAGCTGCCGTTCGAGCCTATAAATCGGCGGTCGAGGTACAGTCGATGAATCAGAACTGGTTATATTCTACTAATAGCCATGCCAAGTGAGTACAACACCGTCGTTGCTACACTCGAAACACTCGAAGAAGACGACTTAACCATGGATCGAGTAAAAGGCCGCCTATTAGAAGCCGAATTGAAGTTAAAGGGCGAAAAAACAAATACGGACGGTACGGCTGGAACACCGCTATCCTTTGAAGCACAAGCTAAAGTAATATGTTATAAATGTGGTAAACCTGGTCACAAGGCGAATAAATGCAGAAGTGTAGAAGTAGGCAAAAATGTAGAAGTAAAGTCGCAAAGAAGAAGTTTACTAAGCAGCAAGCAAATTCAGGTAACACGAGCAAAGACGATACTGCAGGTTCTGACAAACCATTTGCATTCATAACGTCATCGTGTAAGAAGGCATACACAAATTTCGAAAGTGTCATTGACTCAGGCTGCACTGCTCATATTGTAAATAATGACTCGCTTCTTCCTCAGTCACATAATTTAGACTCTCCTATCAATATCGGCGTAGCTAAGGATGGTGAATCCATGTATGCTGTCAAAGGTGGACACATACCTATGAACTTAATGGTCAATGGGCGGGAGAAGTCTGGAGTTTTGAAGGATGTACTGTACGCCCCATCATCACGCCAAAATTTGATTTCCGTCAGCAAGATTGATCAAAGTGGCGGGTCTGTGGTATTTGAAAAAGGCCAAGCAAAGATTTTTATGGATAGAAAGCTAGTTGGAGTAGGTGAACTAAAAGGAGGTCTCTACTATCTACAAATGCATACATCCAAGGATATTGCAAATACTACTGTTTATTGCAAGAACAAAGTAACCATGCTGTGGCACAAAAGACTCGGTCATCTGGGACATCAAAATATGTGCAAGCTGATCACAAAGAAGATGGCAAATGGTATCGATTGCAAGTTCGATGATCTAGATTTCTGCGAAAGCTGTGTTAAGGCAAAACAAACCAAATTGCCGTTTAATAATACAAGAGTCCGGGCTAAGAGACCACTTGCTTTGGTGCACTCTGACGTTTGTGGACCGTCAAACGTTGCCAGTCATGATGACAGAAGATATTTTTGCACATTTATCGACGATCTCACACACATGACTGCTACTTACCTGCTGAGGAATACAAGTCCATGGCAGAAGCTCATTTTGGTTGTAAAATTTCCCGATTGCGCTGTGATAATGGCGGTGAGTATTGCTCAAATGAAATGAAAACTTTATGCAAGTCAAAGGCGTAACATTAGAATACACTACACCTTATACACCGGAATTAAATGGAGTTTCAGAGAGAATGAACCAAACTCTGATGGAACGTGCCAAGTCAATGTTAATCGAAGCCAAGGCTCCTAAGGAACTATGGGGCGAAGCTGTTCTGGTTGCCGCTTACCTGACAAATCGCACGCCTACTGAAGCTGTTCCAAATAAAACTCCATATGAAGCTTGGTATGGTCACAAGCCAGACCTATCGAAGCTGAAGGTGTTTGGTTGTTACGCTTATGCTTTGGTGCCAAAAGAGAGACGTACTAAGTTGGATGACAACACAGTAACATGCATTATGGTTGGCTATGGTCCAAATGGTTATCGTCTTTGGAATCCTGACACTCGCAAATTGATTTATTCTCGTGACGTCAAATTCGATGAAAGCCGTGTAGGTGATGTAATTGAAGTCGACGAAGAAGACGAAATAGAGAATGATGCGCCTATACGTCCGCAAACTCCTGTTAAGACACCGTCGACACTGAGTACTCCAGAGTCTCCTAAGACACCGCCAACCGCAGTCAACAAGAATGCAAGGATGTCGCTGAAGAGGACGAGTGACTTTGAAACTCCTAAGAAACCTCCAGAAAGTGAAACAGATGATGAATTGCAACTCCTGATGCTACTCCTGCTGAATCGCCCTCGACTGGTCGCCCGCAACGTATTTCAAAAATGCCTATAAGATATAAAGACTTTGTCCTTGATGATTTTGAAGGACACATGGCTTATCACGCGAGTGACCTGCTAGACGATGTACCTAAGGATTTTAAGGATGTCGCCGATAGACACGACGAAGCAGAGTGGCGCGCAGCAATTCAAGAGGAACTGAATTCACTGGTTGAAAATGGCACCTGGTCTGTTGTTAAGAAGCCTAATAACATCAAGTTAATTGGCTCTCGTTGGATTTTTAAACTAAAGACTTCCGAGGACGGTGAAAGGAAACCTAAAGCACGACTTGTAGCTAAAGGTTACATGCAAAAGGCCGGTATTAATTATTTTGAAACGTATTCACCGGTAGCTCGATTGTGCACAATCCGACTGTTATTTGCTGTCGGCATACAACACGGGTTTGAGTTTTGTCATCTGGATGTGACGACAGCTTTTCTACACGGACATCTAGAAGAAACTGTTTACCTGAAGCCACCTGATGGAGTACCGGTACCTGATGGTTATGTTCTGAAATTGATCAAGTCATTATATGGCCTGAAGCAAAGCCCCAGGTGCTGGAACGATCGGTTTCATGAATTCATCCTGACTCTGGGTTTTGTGCGTTCCGAATCTGATTATTGTCTCTACGTGTTAGTGGTTGGCCTTACAATCATCTATCTTGTACTATATGTAGATGACATGCTCCTATGTGACAACAACTCAAACGTCATAAACTTTGTCAAACGGAGATTATCAGAAGAATTCCGGATGAAGGACCTCGGAGTGGTGAAGACGTTTATGGGAATGACGGTAACTATCGACAATGAGAAGGGCGTACTGACCATTGACCAATCCGAATACTTGCTACGAATACTGGAACGGTTTGGCATGAAGGAATGTAATCCCGTGAGTACCCCAATGGAAATGAACTGTAAACTGAGGCGAAATGACGACGCTGATGTTACTGAACTCCCATACAAGGAATTACTTGGAAGCCTCATGTATTTGATGTTGGGTACCAGACCTGACTTGTATGTTTTGCTGTTGGGTACTTGAGTAGGTACCAAGACGCTGCCACTGATGAGCACTTTGCACATCTAAAGCGAGTGCTGCGATATCTGAAAGGCACTGCGAATATAAAACTGGTGTACAAACGCTTTACTAAAAGGCCCCTGATTGGTTATGCCGATTCGGATTGGGCTAACGACTTGGACGACAGAAAGTCCACCAGCGGTTTCCTATTTCAAGTATACGGAAATACTGTCATGTGGTGTAGCAAGAAGCAACCAATCGTTACATGCTCTACCACTGAGGCAGAATATGTGTCTGCCGCCGCTTCAGCCATGGAAGCTTCCTGGTTCATTAAAGTACTGGTTGACTTGAAGATTGATCTAATGCTGCCTGTAGTGATTTACGAGGACAAACCAATAAGGTTGTATATACGTCTCTCGTAATCCAGAAACCAAGAGGTCTAAGCACATTGACGTAAAGTTTCACTATCTTTGCGAATGTGTATGGAACAAAAGGATCGAACTCATCGGTATACCATCTGCAGAACAGGTGGCTGATTGCCTGACAAAACCCCTTGGAAAAAAACTCTTTTTAAATTGCAGGACCAAACTAGGCTTGGAGCGAGGGGAAGTGTTGAAAACAGTCTGATGTCGCTCCAATCAACCAGCGTATTGTAGGCGCCTTAATGCACTACCAGCGCCACCATCTAAGTTTCCTATCTATATAATTTTTGTTTTGTATCAAGTCTTCTCTCTCTCTCTTATATAACAAGTCATACATTTTATTATCAGAAAGATATTTCAAGCTGTATTAAGTTGGACAAGCTCTGAGTTATAATAAAAGTTCAATATATAAATATATCTATACAGAGCAGAATTTAGTTCCGGCAGATTATCCAGATATCCTTTTTGAAACTTTTTCCTTTTCGAAATCAATTTCCTTAATAGATAGATTCAAGTATCGATGACTTGCCCTTTTTAAAATTCGCGCGACTCCTCTCAAGCCATCGCCGGACTCTGACCCGCAATTCCTGGCTGCTCTCTCTAGCTTTGTCGAAAACACCGTGTTTTTTACACGCCAGCCTGCGCATTGTTGATGTGATACGTAATATCCTCGCCGTGACTGTTTCTATCAGCACACAGAGGAGAGAAATGTATTTCTCGCGAGAGAAGGTGCCTGCTCGGTGCGAAGCCAAGACATTTCGCAATCTCGGAAACTGTGGAGAGAAAGAGAGAAAATTCTGGCTGTTATCGATATATTTTTAATTACAATATATCGCTGTGTCTCAAACCTGCCTAAAAGTATTTAAAAAAAAAAACAGATTTTATAATGAATATACAAAGGAATTTATTGCTGTATCTTTCAAAAATATCTCTCGGCATCTTTCAGTTTCTAACTTGCGACTCTTAATTCCGAAGGGTGCCGATTTCAGTCCCGTGTTTCTACGTAATACACCCTCATGTAGATGGGCCACGCGAATATACGTACGTACAGGCAGATACGGCTCGCCCGAATCTAGCAATCTCCTACTCGGGAATATGATTAGGAGTTATAAAACCACAACGCGCGAGTGTCGTATCTTATTAGGCTCTCTCGCGGCATCTTACGAGGTGGTTCTCCGTATTATGGCTAGATCTTATTATAATCAGACTTTCATTCTCGTGTACAAACGCAAAGATCCCTCGACGCACCAACGCCAATGCACTAGTCGAGGAGCCAGGAATAATTCAACAGGAATATTGTACTTGTTTCGTATATGCACTACGACACGGCAGCGCCTTTGTTCAATGTTTAATCAAATCGATCTATTCTACTTTTCGAAAAGATAATATCGTTTGAAACTCGGTCAGATTCTTTTTAAACTGATGCAGTCGTTAACGATTCGACGGTGATCCGCTTATCTTTGCCGCAAGCTACGAGATTATAGCGTCCAAAGAAAGTATTCGAATAAATAACGAGGTAAACGAACGAGTAAACATAAATATTCGCAAGCTCCACGGGGCGTGTTCTCCCAACTAGTCCACGACGTGACTTGGCTCACCGCGAGAAGATGACGAGAAGACGCGTATAACTCTGCAAGAACTTTTTGTCGTTTCGCGAATATCCGTCTGCGCATTCTTACGCGTATATGTATATGCGGGCCTCGTGCACGCCACTATTTCGGTTCGCCTTAATGGATTTCGCAGTGTTACGTCAGGACCCCGGAATTTAGGTACATTGGTTCGACGGATAGCGAAGGAAAGGGTATTCGAGGGAGGGGTAAAGGAAGACGTAACGAGATCTCTATGGTATCTCGGGTTCACGCTGAAAGGGCGCGTGCCTCGAGTCGAATGCACCTTTCGGAAAACTCTAGTCGTGGGTCAACGTCCAGAAGGGACGCTATTACGCCTACTGAGAGTTTTCGTGCACTCGCGGTCCTGTTTTCGGTCAAGGATAATATCCCTATTACCGGGGATCGGACCTTGTGCGATTTAGAGAGGTAGTGAGGGGCGAGGTTTTATTTATAAATGAGTAAACATTGAGTTTATTTTAATCAAATAATTACAAGATTTATTGTAAAGGAATAGAACAAATATTATTACAAATTAAAGAATCATTATTGTAATATACGTTGTATATAATAATACGTGGAAGTGTGGTGTGTGGGCGTGTGTGTTGACATTTGTCCTGGTACAAATTCGGAAGATCGGGGAGGATTTTTATAAAGATAGATACTCTGCTCGTCAACGATACATTTGGTGAGTAGATTGGGAAGAATAAGTGCTGACTATGTATGTGAGTAAAAACGAGGGTTCAAATTTGGTAACATAGTTATTGGAATAAAATATTTAAATTTATAAATTTATGATTACGTAAAAGGCTATGATTACGATACGATGATTGGTTAACGGATAGTTATAAATTTATACATTCATATACTATTTCTATAGTAGGGGATGGGGAACGCGGGGAGGATTCCTCGAGTACTTCGATACTCGAGTCGGAAAAGGAGGGAGAGGGTGATCTGTCACGATAAAGGGTGGTGGAACTAGAGGGGGAAGGAATTCCGTCGAAAGGAACAGGGGAGAAGTTGCAGGGTGATCTCTCCCGGAACTCCGCGAGTTCCTCGGAAGGAACTGGAGAGTAGGAAGGTTCAAAAAGGGGGGAAGATTCTGGGGTATCGGGGAACACCCGATACGCAAGGGAACAACGGGCAGATGAGGGAGATCGGGAAGAGGGAGAATCGGGGATAGCGAGTTCGATATGCGGAGACTGTTCGCGTCTTAGAAATGAGGCTAAGAGCTGTTGCTCCACTATGCGGGCGCGCCTGTTCCGAAATAGCCGATTTCGGATAGTTATCCCCAAAAACTTGCGGCGGTGAATTTTGACTTCACTAAAATTATTTTGTGATTTTGATTTCGAAAAAAGAGGGAGATTTAAAGACGATTTTATACTTATATATAAATATATATACGTGTTCTCAAGTATGGTATTCACACATATATATATGTATACTGTAGGGATGTATATAGATAACCGAGAGGGTATCTCGGACTTACTGTTGACGGTTGTGATTGGGGAATCTCTGAGGTGACTGGGCCGGATTCTTCCGGAGGTAGGTTCGGCTCGGTTCTGTGATGTGTCTTGACGCGCACAGAATCGACTCGCGACCCGACAGAAATCTAGTTTCACTTGAGGAATACAGCTGGATGATAGTTGACAAGTACGGCTGGTAAATATAATTTTAAGACGTCTCGGACTGGATCAGAAGTGCCTCCAACTGCACAAAGTCGCGATTTTTATAGGAAGGTTCGAAGGATGGAAGGGGTGGATTTCGTGTGGGATGTGTCTGGTTTTCGTTTAAAGGATTTCTGGTTGGCGGGATGTTTCTAATTGTTATTTAAGGAAATTCTTATTGGGCGAGATGTTTCTTGCCCAAGAGGTAGATTTGAGTTTACGCCTATCCTAAAAAGCTAGAGACGGTTATCGATTTTTCTAGTTTTCCATTGGTAACCCCCTCTTAAGGCCCCACTGTCTTATTGGGGGTGTAACCCATCGGTTCTTTTCAGTGACGCATTTGTTTTTCGGCTATCGCCGATTTCTCTTTTATTAGGGTTCCTTACTTATCTCGCGACCCCGTTTCTATGCTGACAGACGATCCATACTTCTCAATTTTAAGTGTAGTTTTATTGCAAACAGAAACTTCCGCCACGTCCTCTTAAGATTTCTAAAAGCACGTATTAGGTTTCGTTTCTGTTTGTCGGAACATAGCACGGCCAGTTTTGAGTGAGTCGCGAGATGTAATACAGATCCCCATCATCCCTCGTCTGAAGTTAAGGCTCCTTTCTGCGCGTCGTGTCGCCGGATTTATAGTTATGGGCCTTACGAGGTTGACGAGAATCTGGTCACCATATCCCCCGTCTGTTAGTAATTTATTATCTGAGAGGGTGCTTTTAGTTGCCCAAGCAAATGGGTAGTTTGATCATAAAAAAAGAAATGCGAGGAGATCTAACCTCACCCCGATCGATAACCGTCCGTACTTGGCTTGTTTATTCTAATCTTAGGGCTATCTTAGCCGCATAAGAATTCCCGCGAAAAAAGGGATATCGTAGAGTCCGCTGGACGTAACAGCAGTAATTGTAAACGAGCGATTGTTTACGAGCGGACACGTGCGCATCCTGTACACGGACATCCTGGTTTAATTTCCAGTCCGCGTGTAACACATGCAGGTAACTTTCCAAAGTACTTTGAGCGTATCCGACCGAGATTTATTTTAAAAGCGTGACATATGTAAATCAAAACTTTGTTAAATACGTAATAAATAGGAGCCATCCGTAACCACGACCGATCGAATTGCTCCGTTCGACACGGCGACGGCGACGACGACGGCGCGGCGGCGGCGACGACGCCTCGAGTCCCGTCGGATGCGCCGACTGATGCTTTTTGCCATCGATAATAAATTATCCATTGCGATATTTCTTATTGTTAGCGGGATACTACCAAGTGCGTCTGAGGGCTCGATTGACATCGTGGTCTCCATGGTATTTATACATATATAGCCGGTGTCGTGGTCGTTAATCAAAGATATATGCTTTGACCGCGCCACTCCCCATGACGGGCCTTTCCCTCCTCACTATCGACTCGATCTCGCTTTTATTTTTGTATTTTCGTAAGTCGACAATTGCGTATTACAGTTTATTGCGTATTACAAGAATACAATTTAATACAAGTGTCGCGCGTCTCGTCGCGTAAAATTCTCGCGCTCTCTCTCTCTCTCTCTCTCTCTCTCTCTCTCTCTCTCTCTCTCTCTCTCTCTCGCGCTCTCGCGCTCGCTCGCCCCATCGAGATATAGTTCCTCGTCAGCGTTCCCCAAGATAAAAAAATTAAGAGAGAAAAAGAGAAACCTTATATACTGGTGTGTCGTGTGTCATATGTTATGTGTTATTGCCTTATATACTCTATTGTGTGTCGTGTGTCATGTATATGTGTTACTATATTCTCTCTCTCTCTCTCTCTCTCTCTCTCTCTCGCTCTCGCGCTCTCGCACGCGCTCTCTCTCTCGCGCTCTCGCGCTCGCTCGCCTTACCAAGATATAGTCCCTCGTCAGCGTTCCCCAAAATATAATCCCTCGTCAGCGTTCCCCAAGATATAGTCCCTCGTCAGCGTTCCCCAAAATATAGTCCCTCGTCAGCGTTCCCCAAAATAAAAAAATTAAGAAAGAAAGAAAGAGAGAGAGAGAGAGAGAGAGAGAGAGAGAGAAACCTATTGTACGTGTGTCGTGTGCATGTGCATGTGTTATGTGCTTATATACTGGTGTGTCATGTGCATGTGTCATGTGCATGTGTCATGTGCTTATATACTGGTGTGTCGTGTGCATGTGCATGTGTTATGTGCTTATATACTGGTGTGTCGTGTGCATGTGCATGTGTTATGTGCTTATATACTGGTGTGTCGTGTGCATGTGCATGTGTTATATATTATTTTATTATTTTTTTTCTTTTTTTTTCTTTTTTCTTTCTCTTTCTTTATTATTAATATTAATAATTAATAGTTATTATTATTAATAAAGAAAGAGAGAAAAAAAAGAAATAAAATAATATATAGCACATGACACATGCACATGCACACGACACACCAGTATGTAACACATGCACATGCACACGACACACCAGTATATAAGCACATGACACATGCACATGACACACCAGTATATAAACACATGCACATGCACACGACACACCAGTATATAAGCACATGCACATGCACACGACACACCAGTATATAAGCACATGACACATGCACATGCACACGACACACCAGTATATAAGCACATGACACATGCACATGACACACGACACACCAGTATATAAGCACATAACACATGCACATGACACACGACACATGTACAATAGGTTTGAAGCGATGCGAGGTGTGTTTTCATTAAAATTTTATAACGTTTTCGAAATTTCGTCAACGTTTAATAAATTGCAAGCGAAACGTGTAATATTATATGGAAAATGTCCCAAACGCGCAATCTTATATTAAAGACTTGTATATATAATGGAGATGCTCAACAAGGTATAAAGTATCCTTCTATATGGTAACATGTTGCGTTTGAATAAATTTTTAAATGCCCCATTGGGCTCACCTACTATAAATTTTCTGTTTCAATAGTAATATGGTCTTTAATTAACATAATTATATTGTATTTTTAAAAATTCAATTTTTGTATATATATAATTTGTTTATTTCAGTTGCCTTTCGGTCTTGAAAGGGAGTGCTACATGTTTTTAAGATGCGATTTTTTTTTTTTTTTACAATACATTTTATATTACATTTCTTTACTATCAGTTTCATTTTGTATTTGTACGTTTCTTAGGTCTTTCCTGTGTTTGGTCACTTTCCTCATCCAATCTGCTCCTTTTCCTATATTTTTCAAGATGTCCAAGATATTTTTATAATCTCTTAGAAGCTCCACGCAGTCAGACATCAAATGCTCTAGTGTTTCCATTTTCTCGCCACATATTCTACATTCTCTTTCTTCTTCTTTTCTCCAATACTTGCTTCCTTCTTCCTCACTTCCGCATCTATACCTTGCAATCATTCTCTGGTCTCTTTCTTTATATTTTCTTTGTAGATACTTTAGGATGTGATCTGTTTGCAGTTCTTTGTACCTAGCGCAGTACTTTTCCTCCTCTATCCTTTTCTCTTGTTCTGTTTTTTGTCCTTTCCGGTCCGTCATTATTAGTTCTTCCATGTTTTGTTCTTTCAGAGCTTTCATTTCCTGTTTTCCTTGTGCTAGGACTAACTTTCCTATAATATTGGTTCTTGTTTTTTTCCCATTTTGTTTTCTTCCCTTTCTGTCCGTTTTATATCTCTTTCCAGCACTCTGCAATTATTTTGTTTGTCTGCCTTTCTTTTGTCTTCTCTTTGTACTTTATCGCTCTTTTTTCCGGTTTCTATCCTGATTTTGTCAATTTTAGTTTCTTCTCGTATCAGATATGCCAGTATGTTAAAATCCAATCCTAAAGTCTATCTTATATATTTTGATTACAACTTTTCCATCTTTTTCTTCTTTTTTCCATCCCCATATTTCCGCTGCATATAAAAAGATGCTTTCCACTAAACTTTTGAACATTTTCATTCTCCTGTCTACACTCTCCCTGAATTTCCTCTGTTCAATACTTCATACTTGTGCCATTGCAATCGCTGCCTTCTTCACTGTTTCTTTTATATACGTTTCCAGTCCTCTGTTTTTTGCTTCCTCATAGAGGAAGCTTTGTTTTCGTGAATTTCGTATATGAACCTTTGATTGCGTATAAAGTTGGGTCTAATCAACCAAATTTAAGTGATTTATATATGAAATAGGGGTAGAAGAAACCAACGAAGAGATTGGTTTTTTGAGTTTTTGATGCCAATATGTTCAGAGTGTTCTAAAATGTCGAAATATCGCATCAAAATCGCCTGTCCGTATGTGTGTATGTATGTGCAGATTTAATGTCTGTGGTTGCTCTAACTTTCGCAAATATTGAGATATCGGGCTGTTTTTTTTTAATCGATAGAGTATCATTCAAGGAAGGTTGGTATTGAATTTGGCGATGATCGGTAAAGGGTTTCTTTTTTTAATTTTAATTTTTTTAGAAATGTCCGTGGTTGCTCTAACTTCCGCAAATATTGAGATATCGGGTTGTTTTTTTTTTTAATCGATAGAGTATCATTCAAGGAAGGTTGGTATTGAATTTGGCGATGATCGGTAAAGGGGTTCTTTAAAAAAAAAAAATTTAATTTTTTTAGAAATGTCCGTGGTTGCTCTAACTTCCTCAAATATTGAGATATCGGGCTGTTTTTTTTTTTTAATCGATAGAGTATCATTCAAGGAAGGTTGGTATTGAATTTGGCAATGATCGGTAAAGGAATTCTTTTTAAAAAAAATTTTTAATTTTTTTAAAAATGTCCGTGGTTGTTCTAACTTCCGTAAATATTGAGAAAATAAATATAATCATATATAATCATATATAAACATATATAATGATGTTATATATATGTAAATATATATAATCATATAAGACCATATATAGTCAATATATATTAAACATTACAAGGAAGGTTGGTATTGAATTTGGCGATGATCGGTAAAGGGGTTCTTTAAAAAAAAAATTTTAATTTTTTTTAGAAATGTCCGTGGTTGCTCTAACTTCCTCAATATTGAGATATCGGGCTGTTTTTTTTTTAATCGATAGAGTATCATTCAAGGAAGGTATATAATCATATATAAACATATATAATGATGTTATATATATATAAATATATATAATCATATAAGACCATATATAGTCAATATATATTAAACATTGTGCAAGTAGAAACCTTCGCTCACAAAGCTTCCTCTATATGAGGAAGCCAAAACAAATAAATACTAATAATTATACATCGAATAAAATACAAACTTCCTCATAGAGGAGCTTTGTGAGCGAAGGTTTCTACTTGCACATTTCAAAACCGTAAGAAAACAATGTGCAGGTTTCTACTTGCACACTTAAAACTATGAGGAAGCAATGTGCAAGTTTCTACTTGCACACTTTTTTTGGAAGTAAAACCCTAGATATTTTTTCTTTTCTAAACACTTTCGGAATCTATTTCCAGATCCACTATATAAAGCATAAAGAGCGTTGGACTCGTAGGGCATCCTCGCTTTACTTCTTTGATTGTCCAAAATTTGCTTGTTGTATGATTGTTTACTCTGACGACGTTTCTGGTTCTCTGATAAATCTTACCTATTCTTTTTCTGATCTTGTGGCTGATTTCTGTTCTCTCCATTATCTTATTCAGTTCTTCTTTGTCCATTTTGTCAAATGTGGTGCTTAAATCCGCAAAGAAGGGCTAGATTTTTCCTCCCTTGTTGACTAATTCTCTGTTTGTGATGTAATTCAAAATAAAAATGTCATCTATCGTGCTTCTCTCTATCTCGTCTAAATCCTGGTTGCGTTTTTGAGATGATGTGTTTGTCTTTTACTTTGGCCTTTAGTCTTTCTTCGAGTACCATTGCGTATATCTTGTACGCCGAGTTGAGCAACGTTATTCCTCTATATAATTTTTTAAATTTTTCTTATTTCCTTTTTTGAAGATTGGGGCAATCACTTTTTCTTTCCATCTTTCCGGCAGCCCCTCTCCTTTCCATACCCTGTTTATAATTTCTTTTAACCTTTGTATTACCTTCCTGCTTCCATATTTCATTTTCGAGTCCATCTTCTCCTGGGGCTTTCTTGTTCTTTAGTTTAGCCATCTGTCTTTGTATTTCCGCTGCAGTTATCTCGTTTTCATTCTTCTTTTTCTCGTAGTTATTTTTGCCATCTTCTCCCTTCCTCCATTGCTTTAATGCCGTCCTTGTTTTCTTACTTACTGCTTTGCTTAGTTGTCCCATATCAGCTCTCGTACCATCTCGCCTATTACCTGTGCCGTGTAGGTTATTTCTTTTGTTGTTTCTATAAAGTATCTCATGCCCTCTTCTGTCCATATTCTTCTTTCTACACTTATCTCTTCTTGTTTGACGTCTGGATTTGCACCATTTTCTGTGGAATAAATGTGTATTCTGATCGGCAGGTGGTCTGATTGAATTTTCTCCTCCACCGTTAAATTCACCATGTCTTTTTTTAGCTTCTGCATCAACTATCCCATAATGTATTATCGAGTTGCCACACATACCTATTGTTGGTTCGAGAATTATTAGTGGACTGTATTTCACTGGATTTCACTTTTTTATTGAGAGAATCTTACAACGACGTTCGCTTTGTATCACGGTCGTGGCCATCTTGTCTTTTCAGAAACGGTTCTCAAACATAATAGTAATAAGTGCCACACTAGAGTGCGCTGCGCGCTGATTCAAATTTTAGTGAACATACCGGCCCACGTTGAAAGGCACTTTCAAAATTAATCAAATAATTGATGTGTAAGACAAATAAAATTATAACTTTGAGCTATTAAGCAAATAAGGAGATGAATATTTTATACTAATGAATGCTAGAAGTAGACTAATAAATTGAAAGATAATATAAGAACATGACTGCTAGAACAATTGATAAAAAACGTTTTCTTAAATCTAATTACAACTAATTTGTACATTTTTCTTGAGGTAGCGGACAGAGTTTCGCAGTTGTAATCTTGGTAGTCCCTGTCGCTGTTTTTACTGTGGCGACTCTCGCCACTTTGTCCTTGCCTGGATGAATGGAGATGATGCGTCCAAGCTTCCATTTAAAAGGAGGAAGGTTATCTTCCTTGATAATGACCAGCGTACCTTCCTTAATAGACTCGACTGATTTTGTCATCTTAGTGCGTTGTTGCAACTCGGAGATGTATTCCTTGTTCCATCGCTGCCAGAAATGTTGTTGGAGCTTCTGGACTAGCTGCCACCTAGACAACTTTGACTCAGGGAGATGCATTAGTGTCGGGTCTGCCACAGATGTAAATGTTCGACCGATCAAGAAGTGAGCAGGTGTAATAGGAATTAAATCGTTCGGGTCTGAGGACATTGGAATTAATGGTCGAGAGTTCAACAAAGCTTCAATTTGCGTAAGGAAGGTATAAAACTCTTCAAACGTCAAAACTGAGTTACCTGCTATTCGTCTTAAATGATGTTTTGTGGACTTTACTCCGGCTTCCCATAAGTCACCGAAATGCGGAGAGTGAGCGGGAATAAAATGCCACGTGATACCTATTTCACCAGATACTCTTTCTATGTGTTTTTCGCTTCATCTGTTAAGAATTGTGCAAGACTCTTTAGTTCTCTATTAGCACCGACGAAATTAGTTGCGTTATCGGAATATATGTGTGCTGGTTTTCCTCGAGAAGAGAAGAAAAACGTCTAAGCGCAGCTATAAAAGCCTCCGATGTCAAATCGGACACCAACTCCAGATGCACCGCCTTTGTCGCGAAGCAAATGAACAGACATACAAATGCCTTACTTGTTTTACTACCTCTACCCTTTCGATCTTTTATTAAAAAAGGCTACGGCGTAATCGACGCCCGTAGCATGGAAGGGTGCAGTTAGAGTTACACGAAATTTGGGCAACTCACCCATCAGTGTTTGTATGTGTTGTGGGTTGTTTCTAAAGCATCTAACACAACTACGTACAGTTTTTCTAGCAAAGTTCCTGCCTCCGATCGGCCAGAAACGTTCACGTATAGAAAATAGAAGCAATTGCGGTCCGGCATGAAGTATAGTCGTAAATGCTTACTCGCGAAAAGTAATTTAGTAAATTGATGTTCAGATGATAAGACTATAGGATGTTTTTTATCGGTATCGAACTCTGAGTTCTTTAATCTCCCACCTACGCGTATAAGACCCTTATCGTCAATGAAAGGACTGAGTGAAGCTAGTCTCCCCTTTGTTATTGGCTCACCCATTTTTAGCATCTGAATTTCATTCGAAAAGGATTGCACTTGAGCTAGCTTCGCAAGTATATGTAACGTTTCTGTTAATTCTGCAACTGTAAGAATACCTAATCTATGTTTATCACGACGTTTGCAATTATCTATGAAGCGTTTGCAATAAGCCATGATACGTATAAGGTGATTTAAATTCGCAGTAAACTTAAAAATAGACGAATCCGTTGAGCTTAGAGTACAAATCGTCCTTTTAACTTTTAAAGTGTTGGTTTCGAGTATTGGCATGACTGGCCATTCGCGATCTTTTTTCAATAAAAAACCTGGACCATGCCACCAGAGCCTTGATTGTGCTAAGAGGTCTAAAGACAATCCACGAGACAATAGGTCTGCCGGGTTTTTCTTAGTTGGTACGTGTCGCCAATTGTTGCAATCTGTTAAATTTTGAATTTCTGCAACACGATTCGATACAAACACCTGCAATCTGTTTGGCTGCATTCGTAACCAATTAAGAACTATACGAGAATCAGTCCAGCAGAAAATATCATCGAATGACATATTGATAGACTTTAACGCGCGAGTATAAGAGCTGCACAGAGTTCCAGCCTCGGTATCGTTTGCAGCTTAAGTGGAGCTACTCTTGTCTTGGAACATAATAAGTAAACATTGACATTGCCTTGAGCGTCTACTGATCTAATATAAACACACGCGCCGTATGCCTTTTGTGACGCGTCCGAGAATCCGTGTAATTGTAACCCTTTATAATCTTTACAAACCACATGTCGCGAGATTCTAATTTGTTTCAAATCCTTTAATTGCGTGCGAAAAGATATCCATTTGGAATGTAAATCGTGTGGAAGAGATTCATCCCATGTTAGCTTGTGCAACCATAAATCTTGCAACAACATTTTAGCCATAATAATACACGGACTCAAGAGACCCAGTGGATCAAATATTTGAGTTATTTCGGATAATATATTTCTTTTAGTCACCTTTGTCGGTGTTAAATCCCTCTGCGAATATATTAGTACATCGTTGTGTGCCTGCCATACTAAGCCAAGAGTTTTTGTTAGACCACCGTCTGTGAAGTTTACGTAATTTGGAACTTGATCCTCTATAGGGATATCTTGAAGTATCGTGGGCTCATTAGAAACCCATTTTTAAAGTCTGAATCCCGCTGATGCTAAAACACTTGAAACCTTGTGTACTATATCTATCACCTTTTTTATAGAGTCGGCTCCTGATAAAAGGTCATCGATGTAAAAATCCTCGCGGATAATCCTTGCTATTTCGGGAAATTGCTTCGCAATCTTTTCAGCTAATTCTAGTAGACACCCAATAACCAAATATACTGATGCTGCGCCACCGTATATGACAGTGTTTAACTGATATATTAGTATTGGACCCAATGGATGTCGACGCCATAGTATTCTTTGCAAGAAACGTTGTTCAGGTGTGACAAGTACCTGCGCCTAAACATCTTTTCTATGTCTGCTGATATTACATATGCGTGCGTTCTAAATCGAATGATTATTGCGAATAAATCATGCTGTAACGTAGGACCTACCATTTGAATATCGTTCAAAGAAATGCCGTTATCAGTGGGCGCTGAGGCATTAAAGACAACGCGGATTTTTGTAGTTAAGCTTTCGCTACGCAAAACACAATGATGTGGAAGATAATAAGCAGCCTCTTGCATTTGAACATTTTTTAGTTCCGTCATATGTCCTAATTCCTCATATTCATGCAAGAATGACAAGTATTGCTCCTTAGTGGTGGGAACTTTATTCAATCTTGCCTCGAGATTAATTAATTGTCTTGGCGCCTTTGAATAAGACTCGCCTAATACACTCGGATCTTGTCTCAAAGGAATATTAACAACGAATCTACCGTTCTCGTCGCGTCTATACGTTTCAACAAATAACGCTTCACACTCCTTTTCTTCCTGTAAGAGTGACTTCTGATTGGAACATTCTTCGAGTTCCCAAAACTTTGCGATTTGATTGTGTATATCAACACACCTGCTCAAGTTACAACGTACTGAATCTGTACTGGGATTTCTTAATGGCCCTGCTGCTACCCAACCCAATTTCGTTTTTTGCATTGTAAGAAGTTTTTTTCCTACCTTAAATTGTCCAACGCAAAGTAAATTCCAAAAACAATCTGCTCCTAAAAGGACGTCTATCTGAGCAGGTATATGAAACAAGGATCCGCAAACTTAATATTCGGCGGTATTTGCAGCTTCTGTTTGTCAATTCTCATATGTGGCAACGATCCTGTTATCTCTGGAATAATGAGACATGATATAGCGAATTCATAATCATTGTGATGCGCCTTTATTCTAACATTGCATTTATGTTTAATCTGACATGACGAGTTATTAATAGCTTCTAGATTAATGTGTACTTCACCTTTCTCTAATTGTAGTTTTTCACACAAAACTATTAGTAATTAGACTGGATTGTGATCCAGGATCGAGTATTGCACGTGCCTTATGCATCTTACCTTGCTTGTCCTTAATAAGTATCAATGCTGTTGATAATATAACGTGACCATTATTTGCCTGATTATGTGAACATAATACTGCTGTATTAGAATTCTCTTCGCTGCTATCTGCGACTTGAGTGGCTGGAGATTTGTCGAAATGTATCAATGTGTTGTGTTTGGCAGAACCAGCTGTTTTCTACATGAACCAGCTTTACAGTCCTTAATAAAATGCCCTGACTTTATGCAATTGAGACATAATTTAGCGTTCTTTAAACAGTCTACCCTTTTTTGAGCTTTGTAAGCTCTAGGAACGTTGGACATTGTGGCACGCGATGCGCCTCTTTACAGACCGCACAAGTTTGTTTCTGAACTAGGAGTGATTTTGAATTACTACGATCTGCTCCTTTTAATTTATGTGCCCCCTTGCTATTCAATTCTAACGTTTCTAATAGATTCGCCCGCGAGTTGAGGAAAATTTTGAAATCGTCAAAAGTCGAAAGTTTGTAATCTGCACACTGTTTTTCCCATTCTCTTGCTGTAGTGCTATCTATCTTTGTTGAGATTAAATAAATAAGTAACGCATCCCAGTGATCTGTTGATTGTCCCAATGCATTTAAAGCTCTTATGTGTTTGTTAAGCGTGTCTACAATATCGCGAATTTGAGCTGAAGACTCTT
This sequence comes from Temnothorax longispinosus, assembly GCF_030848805.1. Lineage (NCBI taxonomy): Eukaryota > Metazoa > Arthropoda > Insecta > Hymenoptera > Formicidae > Temnothorax > Temnothorax longispinosus. The sequence continues at coordinate 14,176,131 of NC_092363.1, read as the reverse complement.
CTTTCATGTAATTAATATTGAAAAGCGCCTTGATATGATTCCGAGTCAACAATCTTTTATTATCGAAACGACCGCGTATTGTATCCCATGCTACAGCGTAGTTGATAGCCGAGAACTCTAACGATTTTATAATTTGAGCTGCCTTTCCTTCTAATGCAGCCTTTAAATAGTGAAACTTTTGTATTGGATCTATAGTTTCGTTTGTATGTATAAGCGACTGAAAAGTGTCTCGAAATCCAATCCATTCTGATACATCTCCCCGGAATTTAGGCAATTTAATAGTAGGTAATTTAATACCGGGAGTCTTATAAATAATGTTTTGATTCGCTTGCCTTTGGATGTTAAGAGGATTCAAAACATCATTCTGCTCTTGTGTATGTGGTGCCGGCATCGTTGGTTGTGGTATAGCTGCACCGAGAACTTGTGTCGCACTGCCGCGAGCAAGTAACATTTCTGCTTAAACTACTACATTGTAATACTCTTCTTCGAACTTTTCGCGATATTCTGCCGTCTCAGCTTGGTCTACACTAATTTCGTCGATCTTTATTTGTATTTCGTCATATCTTGTAAGCACTTTGTGTATGCGTTTGAATCGCTCTATTAACTCTTTATGTCGTCTAACGCCTGCGTTGTATCTGGTGAACCGGCGATCACTTTATTAATGTAGTTTTTAAACGTAGTGACTTTACCCTTTTCATAACCGCGCGCTTTTATTAATGCCTCCATTGTACCAATTGACGCGTTTCGAGAAATCACCTTGTTTACTTTGACAGCTGTGTATTGGGATTTTTTTTTTTTTTTTTTTTTTTGAGGTTAGTTCTCTCGGCTGAGAGAAACTTAGTGCCTTCGGTCCCACCCCGGAACCATACGACACAACGATGCTTGACCCAGATTGTGATTATCTTCTTAGCTAGATGATCTTTCCTATCCTTTTTATATAGTTATAAATACTTTTAATAGTAATCCATTCCTTATTCTTGAGCGTTCTTGTAATGTCGATTTCTTCATTGATTCCTCTCCGTCTAAGGTCCCTGTCTAGTATCTCTCTTTCCTCGTCGTACATGCTACATTTCCACAGCACATGATCGATACTCTCGCACTCCTTGCCGCAATCGCACCTGGCGTCCTCTATATACCCCTTTCTTGCCAGTGACTCGTTTACGTTATAGTGATTACTCTCAGTCGGTTAATAAGTGTTATGAAATATCTTTCTTCGTTCATCCCATGAAACCATGGTTTTTTTTCTTTTCCTTTTATAGAAATTTTGAAAGTAATAGATGCCTTTATAACTTGCATCTTTAGTTATGGAATCTTGAGTTTTATTCCAAATTTCCTGTCTAAATCCTTGTCGAAAATCCATAAATGGTACTTTTATAAATTCATCTTCTTCCTCTTCTGTCGCTTCCTTTGCCAATTTATCTGCTGCCTCGTTGCCTTTTATTCCCACATGTGACGGTATCCACACGTAGACTATCCTCTTCTTTTTTTCTTTACAAAGTCTGTAATGTCTTTCCCTAATTTCACTAATATATCTGTTCTTGTATACACTAAGATGGTTATTGTTAATTGCTAATAATACTGCTTTGGCATCTGATAGGATTGCTATATCACTTGGTCTGTTATCTGCTTCATTTTCCATAATTTCTAAAGCAGCCTTGATTGCTACTGCTTCTGCAGTAAACGTCGAGCAATTCTTCGATATACTAATGTTGTACGCCTCCTCCTGTTCTTCTATCACCACACTCGCTCCCAATGATTTGCCTCCTTTCTTCTTCGATCCATCCGTGTATATTATGGTGAATCCTTCTTCCAAGCCATGAGTATTTTTAATTTTTTCTATTAGTTGAGCATCTGTCACTTTTTTTCTCTTACGACAATATCCAGTACTTAAATTTATGTTTACTTTTTGTGTAACCATGTCATATTCCATGTCGAATATTTTGAATTTTCTTCTCGGTCCCATCTTCTTTCTACACCATTTAATTCTTCTCCATGCCTCTCCTATAATACTTCTTTGGTGTAACGGTTGTCTATATCTAGCATAGTCTTCGTTTTGTACTAACTCTTCGATTTTTGTACATAAGTCTTCCTCTCCGTATATACTAATCTTACTTGGAAAATTTCTAGCTAATAATTCTGCTCTGTCCCTGAGTAAAGTTACTTTGGCTTCCGCTATGATAACATTATTTGGTGTACTATTTCTATACCCCAACGCTGTACGAATTCCTAAATATTGAGTTCTTTCTATTTTTAATTTTTGGTCTGCTCTTTTTGGAAAATACACAAAGTTTCCATAATCGGTTATTGATCTAATCAAGCTTTTATACAACATTAAAGCTGTATTAACTTCCATGCCTTTAGATTTTTATTCAAATACACCATTAATGAATTTGCTTTACTAACTTTACCTTTTACTTCTTGGACCTGTTTCATAAATTCTAGTTTACTGTCTAACCAAATTCCTAAAAATTTCGCTTCTGTCTGCGCATTTATCCTAGTATTGTCTAATTCTATATATGTATTATTACAGCCAACATGTTTTGAAAATTGTATCAATACTGTTTTCTTTGGTTCTAGTTGAAGTCCTAACTCTATTAATTGTTCGTTAATACTATTCACAGCCTTCTCTAATATACGTTTATTATTGTCTCTATTATGTCCTTTGACATATGCTGCTATATCATCTGCAAATTGTACTGATTCATATTCTATCTGTTCTTTATTCGTTACATTATATGTATATAACGCATATAACAATGGGCCAAGTACTGCTCCCTGCGGTAAGCCTCTATAAACTCTTCCATGTTCGGATTCTTGTCCGTTAATAATAAATTCTGTATCTCTATAATATAACCATTTACCTATAAACTTTCTAATATTAACTGGACATTTAAGTTTCTTTAATATTGCCATTAGTATACTATAAATTACGTTATCATATGCTGAGGAAACATCTAAAAAGGCCGCTAGAACATATTGATTTGTATAAATACCGTTCCTTATATCTGTTGTTAACCTGACCAAATTTTCTGCGCACGACCTGCCTCTCCTAAATCCATTTTGGTCCCTAGCCAGCTTGTTGTTTCGTTCCGCCCACCAAACCATTCTTTCATTCACCATTCTTTCCATGACTTTTCCTACGCAAGATGATAAAGCGATTGGTCTGACTTTTTCTTTTCCAGCCTTGTTTATGAACATCGTTTGGTATTTCCTCCAGTCTTCCGGGAACCAGTCTGTAGTCCATACTTTATTGCATATGTCCAGCAGTACTTGCTCCATTTCTTCCGTTAAGTCCTTCAGCATACAATATTCTACTCCGTCTCTTCCAGGGGCTGAATTTTTTTTTTATTATTTGCAGTGCTCTTTTTAATTCTTCCCTTGTAAATTTATCTTCTAAGCTGTCTTCTGGATTTTGATTTCCTTCTTGGTCTATCATTTCTACTTGAACACTTGAGGGTGCTAATTTATTAATTTTTTTTCTTATTTCTTCTTCTCTGTTTTTATCTTTCCAGCTTTATGCTCTTTTTTCTTACATTTTTGAAAATCCTCATTTTGTTCCAAACATACGTCTGACTCGTAATCTATTTATTGATGCACAAAAATTATCAAAACTCTCTCTCTTTTTTTTTTATTTATGATCTTCTTTGCTTCTGCTTTTCTCTTATTATATTCTGCCAATGAATGAAGATCTTTCTTCTTTTTGAAATTTTTTAATGCTCTTTGTCTTCTTGTTATTGCCTCATCACAATCTACATCCCACCATTGGACTTTTCTTCCTCTTGGTTTTTCTTCTGTTCTTTTTTTTTCTGATCCTCTGTTGTCTCTCTTCTGTCTTCCGTGATGCTTTTAATAGTTGATTTAATTATCTTGATAAAATTTGAATATTTTTCTTCCCTGTTGATCATGTTTCCAAATAGTGTTTCTTTGTATTCTTCCATGTTGTCCTGTATTATTTTATTCATTGTATAATTATATTCACTCCATCTAGTTTTTTTGGTCGAGAATTTATTTGTTTTCTTCTTGTAACTTTCAATTTCTGTTATTAATCGTAGTAATACTGGATGATGATCTGAGTCCCATAAGTATCATTGATTTGTTCATATTCAATATTGTCATATATCTTGGTTGAAGCGAAAAACAAATCTAAATTATTTGAACGTTGTCCTATTGCTCCCATTCTTGATAGAGTATTTAAATTGACACAAATATACTTATTATCATACATATTCTCATACAGGTATTCTCCTTGTTTGTCTATATCGTAACAATTCCATAAAGTATGGTGAGCATTAAAATCGCCTGCGAATATTGTCTCTAAATTTTTTGTTTCAAATTTGAATATGTCCTTCCAGACTCTATCCGTTATTTCTCCTTTTATAAATTGCAATAACATTAAATTTTTCTTTTGTATTTATAGTTCTTATACCTATAATATCAAAAATATCGTTTATTCTTTGCCAACCATTTATAATTTCAAACTCTATATTTTCTTTGATACTAATAGTAACTCCTCCGCTATTACCTCTACTCGATTTATTATATGATTTAAAACCTGGTATATAAATATTATTTTTGTTACACTTTGTTTCTGTAAAAATGATTATATCATATTCTTGTGCTCTTTTTATTATCTCATTTTTCTTACCATGAAATCCTCTACAGTTCCAATTAATGATTCTTAAATTGAATTTATCTTCGTTTTAATAGTGCTGTGCAGAATCCCGACGGTTTTCTACACGCTCTATCTGTTGCGCTTGTTCTCTTATAAATTTCTTCTTCATATCGCTGATAATCGTTCTTTGATTATACATCTTTTCCTCTAGTTCTAATTCCTTTTTCTTCCGTGTTAAATCTTGTTTAATTTTATGTTGTTCCTTTGCTTCTAATTCTTGGATCATTTCCAATATAGTTCTCCTAAATTCCAAGTCTTTTAGTAATGTGGCCAGATTTGTAATGACATCATCATTGTTCCAGCCTGTATTCTCCGATTCTTCCTCTGATGTCTCCTTGTCCCCACCTTCAGGTTGTCTTTCCGCGTTCTTGAGTGCGATACCTCTCTTGTCTTTTGTAATTTCTTCACATCTATTATCGAATTGTTTAAAATAATTGTCTTGTTTCTTCTGGGTCATTAATTTGTCCTTGAATGGACTTGTTTTCTTCCTATCATCTTCATATGATATTTCTCTTCTAGAAGTATGTGGATGTTCCCATCTTCCTTCCATCTCTTGTCTTGGTTGAGTAAGTTTTGGCCACTGGGTTGGTGCTTCATATCTGTTATATGTTTGTTCTTGTATTTTATCTTGTTCATTTCCTGTCAATATCCTTTCTGCTTCCATACGTGATACGTTGTTCAATCCCATGGCCAAATTTATATTTTTATTCTTCTCATATTCTCTGCACTTTTTCCATGTAGATCTGTGGTTACCTCCACAATTTCTACACTTTGTTTCTTTCGTGCAATTTCCGTGAGCCAATTCTCCACATATTATGCATCTCTCTTCGTTTTTACACAGGGCCTTAATGTGTCCAAATCTGAAACACTTAAAGCATTGTTTGACCGATGCGATAAATGGTCTAATTTTTATCGCCGTTCTACGTCCAAACATATCCATGCTTTTATACGGACTTTGTCGCCCGTGAATGTGATTATCAAATTGCCTGTGTCCTGTTCTGTCAAAATCTTCTTTTCCTTGTCCCACTTTTTTCTATACATCCTTGCGATTCGAATGACATCATCATGATCGTCCATCGACTCCCATAGCTCGGGGATGGTTTCTCCCCAGTCCGAGATTACCCCGACAAATTTCGATCCTCTCTGGTCTATTTCTGCCGATATTCCAGTTTCTTTGGTTAATTTGTTAATTCCCTCTAAACAAAGGTTAGCATTAGTACAATCATCGAATTTGCAGATCGCCGTTGTGTGTGATAACATTATGATATCCTTCGGGGAAATTTGTTCCCTTGTCGCAATTCTCCATATTTTAAATCTATTCTTACCTCGTTTAGTTTGTATATTGTCTTTATTCAGTCTTAGGACTAATCTATACGTAATATTGGCCCCTTCTTTAAATTTAACCTGTTTTTGGCTCGATAATTCCGATGCATCAAGCTCATTAATCCTTTCTAACACACCCGCACGATTCTCAAATATCTCCCGTGCCGATCTATTCGTTGATCTGCTACTGTCCGACATACTCGTATTTCGTTTATCTTTCACGCTTGAATTTATTTCAACGTTACACGAGGTATTCGCGTGTTGCATCACGTCCGAATCTAACGGTTCTACTTCCATCTCACTCGTCATTTCACTTCTAGTGTCTTCCGCGGTGATATTACCTGATTCGTGGATCATTCTTTCCTCGTTACCTGATTGGTCCTCTTCATTGTTGTCCATCTTCGTGGCAGTCTGTTCCTGTATTTTGGCGCGTTTTTCTTTCGCCATCTTGTTTTTTGGCTCAACCAAATGCCAATCTCCCTCTTCCCTCGAGAATCCTCGAGTATCTGCACAATCCTTTTCGTCATCAACCATCCTCTTCTTCTCATTAATAATCTTCGTTGCTGCATTTTCCATTGCTGTTTTCTTTGCAGCACTCATCGGTATCTTTGACTGCACATTCGCCTGCTGTTTGGCCTTCATTATTCCTGATCTCGTATAAAACCTATTCCCCCCTTCACGGGGGGAAATTGACTTTTTCCCCTTTTCTTTTCCTATCCTCACTACCGGTGATAAGACTCGCGGATCCCTAAACCTCTTCCCTTTGTCTAAAAACGAGTGTTACTATTCGCGATTCTCGTCTAGGTTAAAACGCGTGTGTTCGCTACGGCGGCCATCACGCAACTCTGTGTATTGGGATAAGGATAGGAAGGTTAGAAAGTTGCTCTCTTACTTGCCGACCGTAAGACAATAGTGCCTTCGACACCAGCGCTCGCTGATTGGTTTGTTTCCTTTGTCCTGCTTGCTGCCTCGCTCGCTACGACAATGGGCGCTGCCTCTTCTTGTAGGAAGACGACGAATTATGGCGGGATACCTCCTCTTGCCGGAGAATGGCGGTATTACTTTTCCTTGCCGGAGAACTGCGATGATGCTTCCCCTTGTTGGAGAACTGCGATGATGCTTCCCCTTAATTGTTGGAGAACTACGATGATGCTTCCCCTTGTTGGAGAACTACGATGATGCTTCCCCTTGTTGGAGAACTGCGATGATGCTTCCCCTTAATTGTTGGAGAACTACGATGATGCTTCCCCTTGTTGGAGAACTACGATGATGCTTCCCCTTGTCGGAGAACTGCTGGCACAACCAGATTGAATGTGACGTCGCTTCCAATATGCGTTCGTCGATCCTGCGTGTTTGTGAACGCAATGTCCGCCTTGACGACGGCCCTCTCACAATGCTGTCTTTGAACGTTGAAGCTTGCGCGTTTTGTGAACTCAAGACTTGCCTCGAAGACTTTCTTGTTGCTCGATGCTGTCCGTATGATATTACGAACGTTGCGAGTGTTGAAGCTTGCGTGTCCAGGAACGCAATAACGCTTGCTTGGAAGATGGCCTCTCTCTTGGCGTAACCGGATACTTTACGTTTCGTATCGCAGTTTTCAGCTTGCATGCCCTATAGGTTTCCGGACTTATCTACCTCTTCTGAATCGCTCACTTCGATGCCTTGTATCCGGCTCGAAGGACCATGTTGGTTCGAGAATTATTAGTGAACTGTATTTCACTGGATTTCACTTTTTTATTGAGAGAATCTTACAACGATGTTCGCTTTGTATCACGGTCGTGGCCATCTTGTCTTTTTCAGAAACGGTTCTCAAACATAATAGTAATAAGTGCCACACTAGAGTGCGCTGCGCGCTGATTCAAATTTTACTAAACACCTATATACGTCCATTCTTCTGCTTTGTCTCCTTCCATATTTCCGTTTAGTATACTCCATCCTTGTTCTTCTATCAATTCCAACATTGTTCTTTTTTTTTGCATTTTTTATCTTGTCCCTTGATTTTCCTGTTATTGTATTTCCAATTTATTGTGCCTTTGTCTCCTATTCTTGCGTAGAAATCTCCGCCAATCAATATTCTTCTGTTCTGTGGACTGTGAATTATCTGCCGTAAGTCTCCTATTGTTTCTTTGATTTCTCTGCTGTATACTGTTGCGATTCTCCACTCTGTGTTTTTTGAATCAACTCTTTTTTTTTTGAATGTCTTCCTGCTCGTTCATTATTTCTTCTTTCTTGCCATTTTTTGTACTCATCTACATTCAACAAATTTTCGTTTATTGCAATAAACGATAAACATAATCGATGAATCAATACAGCGCAAATGCGTCGCTTTTACCAAGTAACAAAGACAAAATGACACTTGTATTTCGCATTGTTTTCGTACCATTTTTTCAGTCTGTTCCGCGCAGCCTCGGGGGGGGTCTGGGGGGGGCTTCGCCCCCCCCAGTCACCCAACCTCTGTCCGCGCAGCCTCGAGGGGGGTCTGGGGGGGCGAAGTCCCCCTCAGCCATCCAACCTCTGTCCGCGCAGCCTCGGGGGGGGTCTGGGGGGGGCGAAGCCCACGGACCGCTTAAACCAAATAATAAATTACAACAACTAAAGACCTTCTGTTAGGGTTGCGTCCAAGGTGCAAAAATCTCAATATGATACAAATTTAGATAGATTGATAGAAATTTATTTAAATATTTGCTAGTAACTGATCCAACACGTGGAATCTGTATTTCCTTAATATCGTCCAACAATAAGATATCGACCAAGATTGTGTAAAAACATGAAAATATTGACAAGTGATCATCTTCCAAACGTCAAGGATTAGTTGAAGAAATAAAAATAAGAAATGGATAAGAGTAAGTATAAGGAAAGTTTGAATTCTGCTCAAGTCTCGATCGACTTGAGAGAATTAATGATTGAATCATTTCATCATCGCGACGAATTAGTAAAAGCTTTTTTAGTTTTATTCAGTCATCGCATTTCGTCGCATAGTAATACGTCATCTCGATTATACAGAAAACGTGTATCACACGTATAACCCGCGCGTGTCTACCAAATCTTCCCAGATTGACTTTGCTCGTTCGATCGAGAATTGCTTTAAAATATGCTTTTAGTGTCCCAAATTCTTCATCATATGATAGTCGTCGTTTATCTATAGTTTTGCTCAAATAACGCAAAACTCTTTTACCTATAGTATAATGTCGTTTTTCAGGACAATGGTTGTATTGTGATGGGTAAGACGTTGAGCTATATCTGGCCTTGTTCGGTTAGCCAAGTACAATAGTTGTCCAATTAATTCTTGATATGCGTTAATATCACACTCTTCTTTTGATTCATCGGATATCCCATCTTTTCCCTGTACAATTGGCGTATTTACAGGCTTGCATTCTAGCATTCCATGTTTACCTAATAAATTCTTAATATATTCTCTTTGGTAAAAGTGTATCCCTACGTCATCGGTTGCCACTTGTATACCGAGAAACATTATTTTTGATAAAGTTGTTTCATTAACATGAAGCTTTCCAAAGTAAACTTTTTATTCTATCGCAGGTCTTGCTATTATTGTCAATGGTAGTGAAATCATCGACATATGCACCGAGTACAAAGAAACACTCCTCATCTGGTTTGTAAAAAATGCAACTCTCTGATGCCAACGGTATAAATCCATTTTCTGACAATTTTTCTTTCAATGTATAATACCAGTTTCTTCCAGATTGTGGCAGTCCATACAAACTATAAGTCTGCAAACATTTCCTGCCCCAAATCGTATCTTCAGATGCAGGAGGTATTTCCATATACACGGTTTCATCTAGTTTGCTATTTAAATAGGCCGTTTTTACGTCGAAAAATCTCACATTTAAGCCTTTCTTAGCTGCTATTGCTTTATGTTCTCCATGCCTCTATACTTGACACCGGCGAGTATGACTCTTAATAATCGACATTTTTTATCTGATTGTATCTCGCCGCAACTAGTCTCGCTTTAAATATATACCGTCGTTCTCTTAATCTTTCTTAGTACTAAAGACCCATTTACTTTTAACAATCTTTACGTTATTAGGACGCTCAAACATCTCCCACACCTAAACATCTTCCAACGACTTGTTTTCATCATTCATTGCCTCTAGCCAATGTTTCGAATTTTTGTCTTTACATGCTTCGCGTGATGATTACGCGGTATATTTACACGTATGTTGGTGTTTACCCTGTAATCTTGGAAAGCGCCTTACGCCTTCTTTTACCAGGCGTTTTTCATTTTCCCTTATGTATTCTTGTTTTCGTCTTGGAGTTTCCTCTCGCGTACTACCCTTCGGTCTACCTAATTTACGCTCATTTATATCGCAATCTCTATCCGCGTTCAATTGTAAATTATCTTGGTTTATTACATCAGGCTCCTCTGTAACATTTTCGTCCTTGTCCGCGCTTTGCTCGTCAGAGTCTGTATCTTTTTCTACGTCATTATTATCAACCGAGTTGATATCATTTACGAGGTCTTTGATATCCCAACCTTCATATATATCTTTTATTTTGCGATTATTTATGTAACAACTACCTTTCAGACTCTCATTAAAGGTTACATTTCGCTCCTCGACGACCTTTCTATACTCGATATCGTACAATCGATACCCGATACGTTCTCGCAAATACCCTACCATTATAGCTTTTCTACCGCACTAGGTTGTAATTTATTACGCGCATTCTTTGGAATATGATAATACGCACGCAATGCACCCAAAAGTTTTCAAATATACAAGGTTAGGCACTTTGCCTTTCCATAGCTCATATGGAGTCAAGTCTTAATCTTTCTACGAGTTGTATTAGCCGTTTGGGTAACGTATGCGACTGCTTCGGCCCAAAAATACAACGGTAGATTAGCTTCATATAATTATGTACGCGCGCGTTCAAGTAATACTCAATTTCCTCTCTCTCTCTACCTTTTCATTACTTTCTGGGTTATACGGAACCGTTTTTTCATGTTTTATGCCTGCTCTATTAGTGTACTCTTTTTAAATTCGTTATTGATAAATTCAGTGCCGTCTGCTATCAGTACGAATCTGTTTTATTTTCATACATAATATATTCTCGTATCTCTCTTTGAAAATTTTAAACTTGATAAACGCTTCATTTTTTTGTTTAAAAAAAAAAAAAAAAAAATAAAATACATACCACTGTAGTCATCGATTATTAATAATATATACCACGCACCCCCCAGTGATTCTACCGGCATAGGCCCACAAATGTCCATATGCAATAGTTTTAACGGTTGAGCACTTTGATCGTACGGCACTGATTTATGGGGTTTCCTCGATAGCTTGCAAGTTTTGCACGCATCGCATTCAACATTTTAAATGTTGTTACTTTTTCCTATCGCAATATTTTTCTTTACTAGTCTCTGCATGTATTCGTTGTTTATGTGACCCAGTCTACGATGCCACAGATGGTCGACATTTCCTGTAAATTTTTCATGAGCCATCGCATTAACAATACTATTATCCGCTCCAGCGCTGCAACATTTATAATCATTATTAGCACCTGACCATGGACTCGTGTTAATTACAAAATGATTATTCACTCGTTAACCTCTAATTCGTGGTCCATTATGCCCGATCTACAATAGCTGTAGTAAGCTGTAGTAAGCTTCAAGCCGTAAAAAATTGACCAATTACAGGCGAATGTGAGGAGAATAATCAACTGTGATTGGTCAATTTCTTACATCTTGAGGCTTACTACAGCTTACTACAGCTATTGTAGATCGGGCATTTATTTCATTACAGACAGCAAATTATTACGCAAATTAAAAACATGTACAACATGTTGCATTATTACATAATTTGGTATATCCATATCATTTCGCACTCGAGTTTTATAGAGCCTATCCCTTTTGACTTTGACATTTTGTCGACCGGCTAAATAAACTTTACCATTAATCGATTTAAACGTTACAAAATTCTTCTTATCGTTAGTCATATGCGACAAACAACCACTGCTGTCTATGATCCAATCATTTATCAAGTTTCGGACATGTTATTAACGTTAAAAGTTTGAAAATTAACGGCATCTACCTTTTGCTCCGATACGCATTCCGCTCTCTTACAGTTGTTGTTATTTTTATTATCGTTTATGTGTTTCACGATTTTCGGGGATTTGGCCTTGTCTGTCCTTTCGATGGTAACACAGTCTTTCGCCACGTGACCCAACTTTTCGCAAACAAAGCATTTCTTCTTACTGTTGTATTTCTTCTTACAATCACGTGCCATGTACGCCTTCTCCTGACTTTCTCCTACATTCTTCTTCTGCAGGTCCCCTTTTTTCTCCTTCCTGCACTTTGCATTTCCTGGACTTTGTCCAACCTTTTTTCCCCTCAGAGTTTTTAGGATCTCACGGGTTTGACTGAATCTGTACAAGTCCCCTGACGACGTTGTAGACCAGCTGGCGATCGGATATGTGTAAACCGGCTGCATTGCACTTTCGCTAATCCTCGTGCACGGCTCATGTACTCGCTGACCGTTTTGTCATCCGTCATACTGATGATCCAGAGTTTTTCTCCAGCATCAATCGCTCAGTCTTCCGCTTGTCCCGTGTACGCGTCGAGTATTGCATTCCATAATTGTTTCGCATTATATACGGCAGCAAACTGCAATACATGTTTGTCACTCGGCGACAGTCGTATGCGCGCTACGGCGTCAGCATTTTTCTCATGGGACATTCCGCCTGCTCTTTCTTCTTGTCGTCTCCCACTGGCCTAGATCACAGTTTATGGCACTCTGCAGTCTTTTCAACTGCAAGACGGATTCCATTTAAACTCGCCAGTGGAAATAAAAATCTCCCCTCAGTAACGGGATTGTGGGCAAGGCAGTTTTGTCCGCCATAGCTCCTTCACTCACGTTCCTCGCACGTTATTGTCTTCTCTTTGCCTCGTTTCGATAAACTGGGATTGCCTTTCGCAAACCACGCTCTGCTACCAATTGTTGGAGGTCGAAACAAACTTGCGGCTACTAAAACTATTATTTATTACAAACGTAAAACGAGTATAATGTGCGTGAGTATAATATATATGTAATGGAGTAAATTTTCCGCGTGCGGTATCACGGACGAGAACTTTCTGTCTGAGGTAAAAGTGGGGAGCCTCTCGGAGCCCTGCGCCTTACAAGAGTACCAACGCCTTACAACTAAACTTTGCGTTACCTCTCGCATGACCAATATAAACATGGAGATAATTGTACCTCGATCGGTTTGTCATCATACAGACTACCTTACAAATCCCCTTGGAAATAATTGTTTATTGTCTTTTCTTTCTCTACTGCTCTCGATAAAAGTTTTAATCCCTCTCTCTTTGACATCAACTGTATCACCGCTGGATAACGTCTCCTCACAAATAAAACACAGCTCCAAGTTTATAATTTTATTTTAGTATAAAAACACGAAAAACACATGCAGCGTCGACCAAAGCCAATGCTATACTAAATTTTGACCTGAGCCCATCAGTCACCAAAGGACGTATGAGAAAGCCGTTGTGTGCTAGACCCTTCTCCGATACATTTTCAGTCAAAAGTTTGGGGTACGCTATAGATGTTACATTTATTAGAATTCACTATTTATTAGAATATTTAGAATTCACATTTAAAATTAACCGTAATTTGCACAACATGATAATTTAACAATGTTTTATTGTAAACAGTGAGATAATCGTCACTACATCTTTTAATTTATTTAAAATTTTGGATGCTCCTAGCTTTTAACAAGGAGTGTACTTGCAGCACTGTCGAGTAAATAATACAAAGCCAGATGTGTGAAACGACAACGGTTCACTAGCATAATAACAACACCATTTACCTGAAAAGTGAGATACGGCGAGATAGAGTCGCTAAAACCGTCTGTTACAAAAAGTATCCTACTCTTTCTGGCTCTAGCGCCAAAACTATTGGTCGTAGGAAAAAAACCTATAGGTTTTTTTTTTTTTTTTTTTTAGAATTTAATTCTTTACAATATTGCATTAAACTATTTTAGCTCAAGTCTAATGGAAAACAAGATGATCGCGAAAAACCAAGATGGCGGCCAAAGTACACCACAGGGGAGGTCGAAAACTTGGTACATCATTACTGACACCCAAACAAAGCGATTAAAATTTTTTCCAGCCTTGTCCAAATTTGTCGATTATTTTGTCATTTTTAACGACGTGCCGACTAAACTAAAAAGAGGCAAAAACCAAAAAAATGTGTAATGTTTTGTGATTACTGCTAAAATGAAAGCTGACTTGGAGCGCTCATTTTATAGCACGGATAACTTTTGAGCTTTGTACGTATCAATTTTCTAGCTAAAACTAGAGTGTTATAAACTTGTTGTTTTTTACAAAATGGTATATTTTGCTAATTTTACCACATCAACTCACAAACGGCTACAGGTATTGACTTGATTTTTTCTTTTAATGAAGATGTAAATTTTTCCGTAAACTGAACCTATTTTAGCGCACAAAAATAAATTTTTTTAACTGGTTTAACACACAACAAAGAAGGTGAAATTTTCGAAATTTTTTCTTTTTGGCTGCCATTGTTGTAATCTTGACGTATACCAAGAGAAAAATCCATCAGTTCTAAATGATCAGACAATTTGTTCAAAAATTAACAAAAGGATAATTCGATACTTTTAATCGGAATTATAAAAAATGTCCGATTAATGATATCCAATTAATTATCAATGATATTTGAACATTATTGATCGGACATTGTTTTGGCCTTGATCGGCTTTTTTCAATTTCAATTGAAAGCAGCGGATTACCTGTTTGTAAATTTTCAAACAAATTGTCCGATTATTTATTTCTCTGTGAGAGAATAGAGTTGTATTTCTTTTTTAGACTTAAGATCAGTCTATAGAAGGAAATCTCACCAACAAAATTGCGCTAAAATAATTGAAAAATTCCAACTCGTTGACCAGGATGCGTGGCAAGAACAGAGCAGTGCGCAAATTGCGCAGTCGCCTTCACCCAGCAAACGAAAAAAGATTGAAAAGAATTAAAACGGGATTGCCAGGAATTCCTGTCCAAAAAAGGGATTGAAATAGTTTCAATATCATGGAATTCCTTATTTTGGAAAGAATTTGTCTTTTTTGAATCCCATCCAATTCCGACACAAAAATATTATACCACTGAATGCCAGGTTAGGGATTGGAAAGTTTCGTGATGAATTCCATTGAATACCATTAATTCCGTTAACGAAATGAATACCACTGAATGCCAGGTTAGGGATTGGAAAGTTTCGTGATGAATTCCATTGAATACCATTGATTCCATTAACGAAATGAATACCATTGAATGCCAAACTAGGAATTAAAAATTTCCGTATTGAATTCCATTGAATTCCGTCTATTCTGACAATAAAATGAATACCATTGAATGCCAGGATAGGGATTGAAAAGTGTCCGTGTTGAACTCTGTGGCGGTACGCGCCAACAATAGTACACGCCCGCGCGGTATCTGCATTACCGGCAATTCGCGTCGACGCCGCTAGGCGTCGCATCGCCGGGGCATCTTCTCGAGTTCAAAGTTTTGTCTCGACCGCTATGTAAAGGGACCCCCTACGGTGCCTGACAGATCTTACAAATCTCATTTTCGGGCTAACTGCCCGTCGGCAGTAGTGCGTGTAATGCCCTTAGGCATACACAAGAGCTCACCGACGAACAACGGCGCTTGGTCGCCCAACGAAGGCGCGAGACGTTTCCTAAACCATCTAATGCCATGCAACTCCATAACCTTTACGGATTCCGTAGGATTGGATGGAATTTAAAATTTCTTTTTTGGATTCCATGGAATTGGGCCATCTCATTTCGAATCCCATCTAATTTCATCTAATTCCGCCAAAAAAGGGATTCAAAGGTATTAAAAAATTTTAATATCTTTTAATCCTTTTGCGTTTGCTAGGCAATCACCCTTAATTATTTATATTCTCGGAATTTTTACGTCTCGTTTAGTTTATTAAGAAAGCACTAATAACATGCTTCAAAAGAAAATTTATGTATGTTTATTTGTTTGTCCACAAACGACATTTGAATTTTACTCAATGCCGTTTAAACCTTACCATTCTTCTTAAGGGGAATCCTCCTATAGAAAAGGCCAAACTTTTTCTCAATGTCGATAATGTCAAACATTTTTAATTCCGTTCAAATTCGTTTTCAATCATTTTCTATATTACCACCTTATATCTGCCCTTATCCAACGAGAGGCATCTGTCCTTGTTTGATTGCTGCGCCATCTCTCGCTACACGCAATACTGCTTATCCCATCAACCTGCATGTGCTTTTGCATGTATAAAAGTTAAAACAATGACACTTTTTTTTCTAGACTTTTATCCTAGTTGTAATTGCACGATATTGTTCTTTAATGTTTTCTCTAGAGGGCTAGATTCTCATTTTGTATATATAAACTGCAGTATTTTTGTACAACCAAATATTGTCGTCACAGTGACAGCTCCATGTGCCCAAATTTTTAATTTTTTTTTGTTTTAAAAGTTAAAATCAATCTAGCCCTCTACATTTTTGTGCGTACTTTTTTATTCTACACCACATTTTTGCAATTCCGTAAAGCCAATTAAAAGTGGTTTGCTTTTAACTAAATGTCGGTAATTACTGCCACTATAGGATCCCCTCAAGTACCCTGCAATTAAAGAAAATTTGTCGAATATGAAATATTTTTCATGGTGGCCATATGGTTTTATGGGGCAAAACATGGAAAAATTGTAAAATTGCTAAATTTTTTCAGTGAAAAAAAATGGAAAATAAACTTTAATTAACGTTAAAAAATTAATTTTCAGTGCACTGACACTATATTGACCTTAACAAGTCCTTTGCTATCGACCTTTACCATCAGCAAGAACAAAAAAATTGTTTAGTAAAAGTTGAAAAAATACCGCGCAGACATTACCGTTATTCAAAGCGTATCACGAGGAGGTCGCACGGTCGGATTTACGCTACGTTGTGTGTGTGTGTGTGTGTGTGTGTGTGTGTGCGTGTGCGTGTTTGTGTGCGCGTGCGTGTGTATCTCATGGACATGTCAGAAAATTTTCTTTAATTGCAGGGTACTTTTAAATACGAAAAAACGTGAAAATCTAAAAAATAGTATCGATATTTAGGTACAATACAGAAAATCTTAATATTACGTTTAGGTATTACATGTATTTTCTGCACAAAGCAAACTCCATCATTGACTTGCGCCTAAAACCAAATATAATAATGCTAAAAGTCAAATAGCGTATTAAATTAAAAGTCAAGTAAAGATTAGAATTAATTTGTCAAGTCATGTCACATAACATTGACTAAAATAATCTATTAATCAACAACCGAAATTAATCAATCATTATACGTGTAATCGTGACAAACTTGATTAATTATAAAAAGGTTAGTTGCCGTTGCGGGACAGGCGGCGGGGCAGGGAAAAGCCTATAGGTGTGTTTCCGTCGCGTGTATATAAATAAACGAATTTTAGCAAATAAATATGTGGAATATGCATTTGATTAACGGTTTCTTAAGGTTTTAAATCGTTGTTTGTACAATTGAAACTCAAATACGTTATTATCCATATTGAAATGTGGCAATATTACAGTTTTATTTTTACAATTTCACAACTATGTAGATAAATCATTTCAGTCTTGGAAAAAGTCATTTCTAAATATGTAAAAAATTATTTGCACCAATTTTCATTAGATTCTCATCATTTTTAATATGCTTTTGAGAGTTACATTACAGGTTAGGTAACATATTTTTGCCATGTTGCCCGTGTATAACGCGTCGTCTACAATACACGGAGTAAGCGTGGAGTAAGCAGTAAGAGTATAGGCAGGAGTAAGCATTATAGCCTGATTGGCCGAGCCCAAGTATAAGAGTAAGAGTAGGAGTAAGAAATAAAATTAATTTATTTTGCTTACGCCCTTACGCCAGCTCTCTTAAACCGAAAATAGCCCTACAAATGACACAAGTTTTATAAAATATTTAATCGAGTAGCTTCTGACTCATTACAAAACATTTTATATAAATTTTATATAAATTGAATTTTAAATAATCGACATTTATCATATCAAAAATAAAGATGATCTTTAAATAAGAATGTTCTTTTCTTCTGTGATTGCTGTACTGGAATATGCTCACAGCAATGCTTGAAATCTAGGCACAAAGAGAAATTCTAATATAGTACAGAGTAGAGAGTTTATTAGTTGTCCGATTGGACTCGTCGATCAATAAACGTAAATGCACTTTTTGGTATGCGCTTCCATAATATGCATTAAATGCGCATATAATGCGGGACAAATAAATCCTTGGCACTACAGCTCGGGAGAGCCTAATTGGCCTGCATTACTATAGTAATGTGTTTATGACAGGTTTGTTTCATTAGGTGGGTTGTCAGCCCTACGCAAACTAAAAGCACAGTATATACAGTAGCGCAACTCTCTGTCGGCGCCTTTGATGTTGGTGTTGTCCAAAATGGAGTGCGCATGCGCGAAATAAGTAAGCGCCCACTAGCACCAACTGAACGGCCACGTTCAGGCAGACAGAACTGTTAAGTGTCGTCTTATCGACACGCTACGCTGATTCGTTGGATCTAAAAGTATAAGAGCCAATCACGTGCTATTGAGCGGTTTTACGCGCCCAACGTCTTTCTCTGAACTTCTTTCTCAATTGCTCTTCCTTTCTCCGCTCTCACTCCACTTTTACATGAAATTAATCTGAATTTAATGAAAATAATGAAGATAAATATTTATTATGTATCTATTAAAAATAAGAAAAAAAAATTCAAAAATGAGAAAAAATAAAATTATATAAATGTGATTGCAGATTGAATAATATAAATGTATTGAGGTAAATTATTAGAAAATATAATGTTATGTAACATATATTGGACAACCAAAAAGCAAAATATAATATTTTATACATTATACTTGTAAGAAAACAATTATAATTATAAAATATTTAATATAAAATAGTTTTATTACATTAAATGAAATAAATGAATGATTTAATTATGCATCTAAAATAAAAATGAGATATATATTTATGCTTAATTTAAAATGCGATAAATGAAATTTTAATTTTAATACGACGATATGTTTCCGGATAGCACGGAGAATTGAAAAGGAATTCTTTTTAAATTCTCGATTTAAAAAATTTTTAAAGTACTTTTTCCGTATATCATTTCTGTCCCAAAACAACTCTTAAGAGTTCAAAAGAAATTTTTTTCTATGTCACCAATTCTGAGTTCTTCTTCAGATACAAAAAAAATCAATTTCTACTCCATAAAAATTCGTAATATATTCGAAATTATGTTTAGATGGTATTCTAATAGAGCTCTATCTAAGCGCTATTTCGAATGCATTGCGATTTCTTATAGAATAGAAATATAATTCCTTTGTATCTGAAGGATAAGAAATGTATATACTAATCCATTTTATGTTCTTTCTGATGCAGAAACTGTTTTCGGATAGATTATGAAGGATTCTTTCTTATCCGATGTTACAGACAGAATATTAGGATTATAAACACTGAAATTAGGAATATAAATATAGGAAAATATAAAATAGAAGTGACTCCTATATCGATTAATGATTATATTACTAAATTGGTATACAGATTTGAAATATTATATCATTAATTGTTATAACAAACAATTCGTATAATATAAGCGACATATTTATCGTACATACAGACATGCAAAATAAAATTTTATATGCAAAATAATCAATGTATACCTAATATGATATATTATAAAAATATAAAAGTGTCCCGAAAGAGTGGTCGAGTAACGATTCGAAATTCTACAACCATATTGTTACTTCGCAGAAGCAGCGACGATCGTTGTATTTCGGAATTCGGACGCGCTTCCGCGCGTTCCGTTAATGCTTCATCGGATGAGAGTCTATATGTACTTCGATAGATATGCATCAATCAATTGGCAGTAAATGGCTTATATAAAATGTGTCTGGATAGAATAATGGACATATGTATTATATTATTATCTCGATGATTCCCATACGCCGGATTGAGCATTGCGTTTATAAATTTATAAAATTTCTCCTAAGAGCCGTTCTGATCCGAGTAAGCAAAAGTCCACATACGAAAATCCACATACGAAGTTGCAACACCATGGATTTAATAGCACTTTGATATTCCCATTTAAGATAGCAGATACAATGAAAGAATCTATGGATAGATTTGAATATATTTTGTCTAGTCTTAGAAGTGTCGATAGGTTTCCGTTTAACGATGCTAAACTGGTAATAATTTCTGCTCCGGTGTCAGTCTTCAAGGATAATACAACCTGTCTTGTATTTAAATGTAAATCAGGTACACTGAATTTCCTCGATTTCGTCGGCACTGCTATATTTTGCGAATCTATATCCGTAGTTTCATTCTTCTCTGTAGGTACTTGCATGTCGTCATCAATAAAACACGATAATACCTCTAGAACATTGATATAATTTAGAACTGTTGAAAATATATACGAATATGTTATACATTCTTTGTTGAGTTACCTTATTCCGTATGTTATAAAGTTGATTGAGCCGGGATAAAGAGAAATGTACTTTCGTCGGTCGTCCCATTTCAATGAAAAACTAGCGGTTTTTGCCTAGAATCATTTCAGATTTTATTGTCGCAAAAGAAGGTGGAATACCCGTGTCTGGATGTGGATCTCCATGCTTTGTTTCTATCATATAAATTTTGAAATCCTTCTCGCTCGGTATTGCGTTTAGATTTTGTGCATCGCCGAGCGCTAGCTGTTATTGTTATATCGAAACGAGATATCTATATAAATTCCGCAACAATATTAATTAAAATAAAATATTTGATAATATGCCACATTAATATTAAGGGCCGGTTGTTCCACCTTTCGATTATAAATCTCGGCTTACTCGACAGATTACTACCTATAGGATAAATCTTACCGGGTAGTTTACCAGCTATTTAGTGAGCGTTGTTCCACGGTTATTAATCCTATACAAATTCTATATTATCATATTCGTTAAATAAATCTGGACGTGGACGAACTGTATATCGCTTGCGAAGCACCACTATATATATTTCTTCATCAGATTCTTTGTTATCATCTTCGTCACCATAAAGAAATTGATTTTCGCATAATCCTGGTTCCATTTTTCATACCGTCCGATACCGTCCGTTCGATAATATCCAAATTCTTTATCGCAAAATATTAATATACAAATGCGTGAAACGTCAGATACACCAGCGCTGCGCATCTCCCGCTGACGGGGTATGATTTCTAATCCCACTACGCATTTATCTGTCAGATAAGTCTTACACGGTACCCAAAGTACCGTGTAATTTATCTGTCGATAGTGGCCATTTATCAGGAATTAAATTTTACCGAGAAATGGAACAACGCTCTACAGACATTTTATCCATCAGATAAGTTACCAGATAGTTTATCTGAAAGTGGAACAACCGGCCCTTAATGACGTATTAATTTTTTGTAAGTAAGATGGTATAATACGTACTTGTATCTTTTTAGATAAATGTTGCTGAGAGAATATGTTATCTTTCCGCAATTTACTAAAAATTCAAACGGTGGAAGTATCATAGTTTCAACCATGGGCCTTCCCTACAAGAAAAAAAAATCATTACTTTTAATATAAATTCTAAATTAAATCATATGAAACGCTGTTATATGATAACTTACAAATTGTGTTGTATTGTGGAATGCATGCTGGACATTTCAAAATCGACACCACTATCTTTTGTGAAGTCGATATCTGAATTATCTGACGTCTGTTTCAGCCAGAAATTTGCATTTTAATAAGTATTTCAGAAATGTAACCGTTCGTAGACAACGTAGAATCAAGCAGCAATTCTTTTTAGATATTAGAGTATCACAGAGTTAGTTTCACAAGATAAATAGATAAACGATATTCTTAATTTAAGCATGACTGATTTTAAGTACAATGATTATGAATAATTATCCTACCTTCTGAGGTTTGTAACCACTTTATACTCCTAAACTCTTTTCACTTTCATCACAAACGTATAGTTATTCAGAG
This sequence comes from Temnothorax longispinosus, assembly GCF_030848805.1. NCBI lineage: Eukaryota > Metazoa > Arthropoda > Insecta > Hymenoptera > Formicidae > Temnothorax > Temnothorax longispinosus. Next base: position 14,154,120 of record NC_092363.1, on the reverse strand, counting down.
TCTTTCAAACACTTCTAACAGCTCTCAATAGCATTCAGTGGGTAATTGAGCTAATTCTCTCCAAATTTCTGTTCCAATACAGATAGGCATTTACTTAACTGACCATTTAAATTCTGAGAGGGAGCGGAGCAGAACGGAGAAAGAAAGAGCAATTGAGAAAGAAGTTCAGAGAACGACGTTCAGATGGTGTTAGTGGGCGCTTACTTATTTCGCGCATGCGCACTCCATTTTAGACAACAAGAAATCAGGAGAGTTGCGCTACTGTATATACTGTGCTAAAAGTCACCATGCTTATCGAGCGGGTTGGTGACTTTTTCCTGAGGTATTTTAACCAACGGTTTGGACCAACGGTTTAACGTCTCTTTCGACAGACGGAGCCCAGTTTTCTCCGCATCTTGTACGGAGGGGCGTGGTTTTTTCGGAAAAAACTTTCCATGATACATGGCTCTAGTAAACTCTGATGGTTCCTCAGATTGCGAGTCTGGCGCTCTACCACTAGACCACACCACCGCCCAATGTGGGACAAATATTCACATTTAATGCAAAGTTTAATGTACATTCAAAAGCGCATTATACGCGCATTGGTGCTCCTTGGGTATAAGGACGTAGTTACAACTCTTACATTTGTTTTGGTTTATCAATCATTTTGTATTCTGTGGTTAGATTTTTGACACGTAATATTATGAAAGAACCGGTATTGAAATCAACTACATCAACTGTTTTGTCTGTTTAAAAGATTATTTTGTAAGTAATAAAGACCTGGTATCAGTGCAAGTTGTGCACTGGCTGGGCTCATAACTCATGCAACAATAAGGGAAATTTTTTTTTCCATCTTTCAGATATTTATTAGTTTTCTAAAAAGATTTTTTTTGTTTAAGGTCAACTTGGATAACAAGGATTTTGATTTTATTTCTGTTATTAGCTTATAATTTAGTAAAAACAGGTGATGGCTTTTTCAAAACCATGTTGTGTTGAAAGAGCCAAATTCTCAATTTTTTCAAAAAGATGATTAAAATCTGCTAATGACTAAATATTATTTTTTTGTTCAATTGATCTTATAGATAATCAAGTACACTTGAGTAAAAAGCGGTTTCATTTTATCAACACAAAATTAAATACTTTTTTCACATTTTGAAAAATACTGGCTCTTTCATGCCCACTCTCCCCTACACGTGCACTTGACTATATCTCGATTAACGGATTTTGTTGATAAACTGCTGTTTCGGTTCATAGACATGGTCAATGTCATGATTTATGTTTCCCATCAGTCGTAACATCTTACTTGGCTATTACCCGGACAGCCAAATGCTGTGAGTTTGCTGCCATGTTGTCAACAAGCAGCTTGTCATTAATGCAACTAATTTTGACAAACTCGGGACAAGGTGAGACAGCATTATGCTTGTTGAACTCGTATAAATTATATTTCCAACAGCAAATTGATTGCAACGTTACAGCATCGCAATTTGTGAGGGATTTGTGACAATTTCATATTGTCAACACTTTGTTAGTAACGAGATACAATTAAAAACCTTAATAGCTTGATGACATGTACACAATAACGGATGGAAATCATTATACATGTGTTGTTGCCGTCATGTTTGCATCATGATGCTCAAGATGAATCATTCATGTTGCTGACATGTTGCAGCAACATAACGTACCAATATTGCGGACCGTTTGCTCTTGAAATTGCGTCAACTGATTGCATGTATAAGCAGTCATGTAGCTGTATTTGTAACGTCTTTTATTTATATGTCAGCAAATTTACAGCAAATATATGAAAACACATGCAATGCATTAGTTTGCTCAATGTGCTCCATCACGCTTGGCTATCTGGGTAGTTTCTGCCAAGTTTTCACAATGTCAAAATACAGCAATCGAAAGTATGATATACAAGAGATGGAATTTTTCATGTACACAATTGGCATTGGTGGTCATCTCCACGTAGGAACACGAAACAAACACAAAGGAATCACCTTGTTCTCGCTTGTACAACAATTTCCTGTATATACAACGATTAAATCAATCTTGCATAGGAATTAATTTCAACAAACTATGTAGACTCACTATATATATTAAAATGAAATATTTTTCCTATAGGGTAAATTATATACCATCATCAGAGTAACGTAATTTTTTTCTTAATAATCTTAAGAATAATGGTGAGCGATAGTTAAAGTTGTACTATGAAACTCAATAAAATAACAAATATCAAGGTCAACTTTCAGTTACCTCACGTGGGCCAAAGTGACCCAAGGCGTGTTTAAAACTCGCGCCCTTTTTGAACGCGCAGTGTTGAAAACTCCAGACCAGGGGGAGGGGGAGAAGAGTTTGAAGGTTCTAGCACTAGCCTGGCCACTTGCGAGACTCGATGTCAGTCCCCGGTCGAAGCAGCCGCGGCAGAAAGTGACAAGTGAGACGGTGGGGTTACTTGGACCCAGGTGAGGTAATATTGTAACAAAAACGATTTTTGTCAAAATACAAGTAATCAAGTAAATCTTGTAAAAAACAGTGTATTCATGCAATATAATGATACAAAAAATATTCCGTGTTGTATAAAAAGACAAGTATTGGATTTTATCGGTTTACAAAATCAATCAATACCTAATAGCTTAGCGTCAAGATGTTGATTTTACGGCAGCTGCGACATTCTTAGGTAAACTTGATAAATATTTACAAAACTTTTTTAACCGAAACTGTTTCATTTTTTCATTATAAAGATTATTATTAATCAAAATCTATTTTCCTCTCCCCAAACTCACTCATTACGTAGGAGCACCAATAGAACCCCATAAAATCCAATTTTCAATCCCATAGTAGCCATCTCCATAAAATTAGTAATCTTTTGGCACCGGTTTCAAGAAAATCGATCCATTAATAAAAAATTATCCATTAATAAAAAATTAAACTAATCCTCCACAAATTTAAAAAATTTTGGCACTGGTTTCAAAAAAAAAAAAGTCACGTAATACTTGATATTTCTCAAAATTTTAATAATTTCCAAACCGGTTTCTAAAAATTGGTAACAAAAAATTATCCATAAAAATTATCCATTAAAAAAATTATCCATAAAAAAATTCAGCTTGATATCTCAAAGTTTGCGGAAATTGGAGCAATCAGGTATATTTTTTTAAAACAGAAATCGTAAACCATTTTACTATTAGCAATTTTTCCAATTCTATTAGATTCTTTACTTCTTTCTACCCCCATCTATATATACACAAGTACCTGACGTTTGTCTGTCTGACGCAAACTACTTGTTATTTTTCGAGAAATTGGAAAAATTTCGTAACCGGTTTCCAAAAACCGGTCTTGTTCGCGACAGTCACGAATTGAAACAACTGGTAAATTCCCCAAAAATTTAAAAAATTTCTGATATCGTCTTCCAAAAAGATTGGTGACAAAAAATTATACACTTTATAGCACTCTTCGGAAAATTCTACCCCTGTTTCATATTCAACTCTTTGAAATTTGGTCACGTATTTCGCGCGAAAAATTAGAAAAACCGATTTCCAGAAAATCGGTAACAAATCCTACACACACAACAGATTTCATTTAAAACTAATCGACCTATAAACGATTTAATTCCCGAAAATTATAAAAAAAAAAATTTATTCTTTTTTGGCCTTTGCAGCTTGCTCCATTTCATAATTTAATGCTGCTCTTGGCAATACATCATCCTGACCGTCTTCTAATGTACATTTTTTTTTTAAATTACGTAGATTGTTTTAAGGGGGTAGACCACTGTGTTTCAGGATAATTTTCAGGAATTAATTTCTAACAAAATATTTATGAAACACCAGTACTTTTTTTTTATTATCTTCTATACACATTGAAGAACGTGTCAAAATTTTGTTGCCTAAATAAATATAAAACTCGTCGAGTTAAGCCGCTTCGCGCATCCCTATGACTTTCGGATGGTGTACATGATTTCGCGAAAACCAGTCGTCTGAAACAAAAATAAAAAATATGCTCATTATCTACATTGTATTGGCTTTCGGCTGACGGAGCATTTTATTTTTTTTCATTTTTGGCGACGAGAAAAAAATTCCTGAATTTTTTACTGCAATTGGGCAAAATTCAGGAATTTTTTTTCTTGTCGCCAAAAATGAAAAAAAATAAAATGCTCCGTCAGCCGAAAGCCAATACAATGTAGATAATGAGCATATTTTTTATTTTTGTTTCAGACGACTGGTTTTCGCGAAATCATGTACACCATCCGAAAGTCATAGGGATGCGCGAAGCGGCTTAACTCGACGAGTTTTATATTTATTTAGGCAACAAAATTTTGACACGTTCTTCAATGTGTATAGAAGATAATAAAAAAAAATTACTGGTGTTTCATAAATATTTTGTTAGAAATTAATTCCTGAAAATTATCCTGAAACACAGTGGTCTACCCCCTTAAACAAAAATCGGTAGAAACGTTTCGAGAAAATCAGTACATTAATGAAAAATTAAATTCGCGGTTTCAAAAAAATCAGCATATACACGTCTTTGAGATTCGGTCACGTATTTCCAGAAAAATTGGAAAAATTTTGGAACCGGTTTTCAAAAAAATCGGTAACGAAAAATTATATACACTTGTGCAATTCCCGGGAAATATGTATTCTCTACCCCTACTTTATATACAATTCTTTACGATTCGGTCAATTAATTCCTTAAGTTGGAAAAATTTCGTAACCGGTTTCCAAAAAAATCGGTAACAAAAAATTGTACACTTTATGGCACTCTCTGGGACATGTATATATTCTACCCTTACTTTGTATACAATTCTTTGAGATTTGGTCAATTAATTCTCGTAAACTTTGAAAAAATTTTGGAACCGGTTTCCAAAAAGATTGGTAACAAAAAAAAAGCAGCGACATTTTCATCCCTGGAAAATTCTACCCCTGTTTCATATACGTTTGGTAAAAATTCGGTTCACTAACGATCGAGTAGTTTGCCTACAGACTACAGACAGACAGACAGACAGACGTCCGGTACTAATATATATAGATTGCTATTACACAGAAATGGAGACAAGGTCTCGCAACTCGGTCAACGGCCAAAATGGTACAATCCCATGTGTAACAAACATGTCGCAAAAATATGCAGCACTTGCGCGCGTCGCAATAATTAAATTTTTTTTTATGTGTCTATTTTTAATAAAACAAGTATTTTTCAGGCATTTTTATTGCATTTATTCAACATTTTTACCGATATTATACAAAAAAACATGAATTTTTACCTCTTTATAGACGCTATTTTGTATTAGCCATATGAAACTTTGAAAAATATTTTGTTATTCTTCTACATGTTTATATTTCATGTCCACCAAGGTCGCGCAAGTTTTACGATTTAAAAAAAAATCCGTTTTTTAGAGACAATAATATTTGATCGATTTTCTTCAAAATCATGAAATTTCACTCTGCAAAAAAATATACTTTTTGGAACCAATCGTTATGACACTAATTTCTTCTTAAAGTGCAACTCTTGACCTTTCGAATTATGTATTATAAAACCCTTGTATCTTTTTTTAGTCAGTACTATGTCAATTTGAAAGAAGAGCAAATTTTTTCGCTTTTTCAGAAAAACACGTTTTCTTTTTTTTTAATCAACATTTACATTTTTTAATTTGGAATAATCTAACCTACACAGTTGTGTAGATCTTTAAAAAATATATCGATTAAAAAAAAGACGTCAAATTGATGCATTTGTCGTAAAGATACAAGCTGGAGAAGACGCCAGGGTCACTCTCAGACCCACGTCAGGTAATATCAGAGTGTAAAAACATGAGGTAACTGAGAGTTGAGATCATATAAAGAAGAGTACATTAAAGTACGTGTATATGCGTGTGCGCACACATTAAAAGTTTATATGCTCAAGTGCGGGTGTGCGTACGTGTGTACCCATGTGTGTGTATGCGTTCGTCAATTCATGTTTTTAAACTAAACAAGATCTGTTTACGTGATTATTCGCAGCACGCCAATGATGGACCTTCTGGTGCAGATCGCGACAGCTCACAAATTGACGGCTTCAAACTACAACTTGCAAGCGATCGGCGAACGTGATTTGATTCTACCTCATCATCCAAACACTCCTATAGGATCATTGGACGCTCTTCAAGTAATTTTAACTTTCTGTTTTATATAATAATATATATTCTTTCTTAATATATTCTTCCTTAAATTATACATGTTCTTTATGTACACAGTGGTTTACAGACATGTAAATAGTGGTTTTCTTGCATCAAACTAATTTTTATTTTCATTAAATGTCACATCTTATTGTTGGTTTTATTTGAGAAATATATGAATTTATGTAATCAAATTATTGCATCAAGATTAAAGAAAGAAAAATAAAAAAAATTGTGTGCGTGACCTCCACGCGGCATAGGTGAAACTTTTTAGCTGTGAGGATCAAGATGTAGATTTTTCAAATGAATTATTCTTGTCGGAAGGAAAAGCACAAGTATGAAGTAATATAAAGTCAAATTTAGAAAAAGTTTTTTGTGACGCTCGGATCTGATGGTCAGCTGTAACACTTGCACGCCAAATCGCGCCCACAAAAGTTTCATTTTGATCTGTAAATAATGCAGCTACACAGGAATTTATTAATTTTTTAATTGATTCAACATTTTGATCAATAATATGTATAAAATTTTGGTTTCATGGTGTTATGGATTCGCACACAAGTTGAACAAGTACATATATCGTGTGTCGATTTTTCGTCTGACAAAGCGATAGTACTGTTAATGATCCCAACAATTTCCCTGCGTGTGTCACATGAATTTCTACGCGAAAACGCGCTTTCTAATAACGATTCTCTACGTCGCAATTGAATAAATTACAACAAATTCTTTATTATAGATGGCCACTGTTAATTTCAAGTATGTCTATTATGCAACATGTAAATTTTTTATTTCTCATGGAAGAAAATTAATTGATATTAAATACCGCGCATATATCGCGTTTTATATCGCGGAACGATAACTAATTTACCGAGGCTTTTACAACTAATGCATCAATTGTGAAGCAATTGAAGTCGTTTCTGTTTTGTGTGTGTCTCAGGTTAAATTACTTCCCAAGCAGGGCACGTGCGTGGCGCATAAATCTAAACAGGTTAATCAACCTTTTGAAACGACATTTAGATTGCAGGTAAGGAAAAAAATACCACAAGGTTTTTACAGTTGATATTAATCGCAATTAAAATACGTCGCTTACACGGTTATTTTAGTTTATTATTAAATCTTTATTATTTCAAACATGTTAAAAATGTCGAAAACAAAAACAAAAATTTTCTTTTTCTCAAACTTGAGATATAAAGAGATGTGGTTTTTCGTTTAAATCTTGTTATATGATTAATATTTTTTTACACTCTTCAAGTTTAAAAAAATGAAAAAATAGCGCATAAACATTCTTAATATCTAGAATTAAATAGTTGTAGACATTGTGAATGTTTATGCCATTTTCATTTTATTTATTATTGAATTATTAATAGTTTAAATAAATAATCAAGTTGTTGTGTTAATAATATGTTTTTTATGTTTCAATTTCCGAAATAAATAAAAAATTGTGCAACTTGAATCAACCATCTCTCAAAAAATAAAACTTTTGTCTAATTTTTACAATTATAAAACTTTATAAATTATAAACTCAATTTTTATAATTCTTTTTACAATCTAAATGATATACTTTATATCCATTATAGTGAGTAAGGAATATTATACATTTATGACATTCTTATCATTTCAAAGCAAATATTTTTCACTAAATTTGAAGATGCAAAAGAATTTTGGAAAATTTTATTACATTTTTTTTTACTTGGAATTTTATAATTTAATCCTAAAAGTTAAGGTTTTTTACAAAAAATGCAACATATAAGCAAGTATAGCAAGTAAAAGCAATTTTCTCACACGTATTTTCTCGACAAATGCAAAAAGTAAATGATACACTCTTGTGTGTTATCTGGTTCCTGCGGGAATCGTATTTAGAATCAGTTGCAAACTTGTAATATATTCATAGTGCGGATGCATTGAATCGGTAATGTGATACGCGACAACTTGATTATCGGTGCAGGTACATTTGCCGAGAAATCAGCTGTACGTATCGAGGGTCAGTCCGAAGACGAACCTTGGAGAAATCCTGGACAAAGTGTGCCGCGAGAAAAATCTAGATAGGAGCAAGTACGAGCTTCGTCATCCAGGTAAATATTTACTAAATAAAACTGCGCTTGCAATGCAATAATTAAATATATAATGGAAATACTTTCAAACCTACATAATGTATTTGCAAACTGTGTTATTTAATAACAAGATAATTTAATTAATTCAATTATTTATTTATTTATTTATTTATTTATTTATTTAATAGAAAAGTTTAGATTTTGATACTGTTTCATATATTACATACATTTTTATATATTACATATCAAGGTAAAAGTTTATCTTTACGCAACCACCGTCAATGACTTTGACCTTGACACATGTTCTCAATCCTGCCGAGTGACCTTCAAAAGGTTTTACTCGTTGTTTATCAAGTTATTAACAAAAAATTTTATGAAATATAATATAGTTTCTGTCAGTGCTAAAAAAAGTAATTTGCTGATATATGTGTATAGACAGTACACACATTAATCAAGAGACACGGCAGTGTCTCGCGCCAAGTACACGCGGAGCGAGACCGACCGTGACTCTTTTACGCGACGCGACGGGTTGCGAGTACCCGAGATGTTGAGATCTCGATAATGAGATCTCGATAACGAGTGAACGGATCAAGTTCCAAGTAGGCTTGATCGATAGCTTGGGGTCCAATTAGGGGGGGGGGGGAGTTCTCCCATAATATTCCGCTACGTGCCCTACGAGCGGAGATATTGCAAAAGTCCAAATGTGAAAATTTATTAAGATATTCCTCCTAACGCTCTCATTCAATATTATTATGATTATCAGGGAAATGTCACTTGAACTTTTTTGACGCTGGCGGCGCAGGTATCGCCAGTTTTGATATCGCGCACGTATTTCGAAATTAGGTCGATAGACTTGGCGGTCAAGAGAAAGATTTCTATTTAAATAAATTAGGTATAATATAATATATATTGAGTCAATTGCTTCATGTTTATCTGGAGAGATTTCGTATCCTTACATTGTACCACCACCGCTGCCGGAAAAGAAGGTTCTCTATGCTTGGCAGAAAGTGCCGCTAGGGAATTTAAAAGTCGATTCTTATGAATCAAGCTTGAATTCAATGTCTAGGTATCCCAGGTTGCCGATGACGAGGTCCAGATGGTCCGCTTCATAGTTTTCAGTGTCCAGGTGTAATAATACGTTGAATTCGATGTCTACGTGTCCCAGGTTGCCGATGACGAGGTCCACATAGTGCGCTTTGTAGTTTTCAGTGTCCAGGTGTAATAATACGTTGAATGCAATGTCTAGGTGTCCCAGGTTGCCGATGACGAGGTCCACATAGTGCGCTTTGTAGTTTTTGGTGTCTAGGTGTATTAATAACTTAAAATCTGAATGTAGGACACGTAGATATCGAATTCGAGGTATTAATACACGTAGACACGTGGACACTAAAAACTATGGAGCGCACTATGTGGACCTCGTCATCGGCAATCTGGAACACCTAGACATCGAATTCAAGCTTGATTCATAAGAATCGACTTTTAAATTCTCTAGCGGCAGAAATAAAATTATCATGACATAATAAAAATTGGATGAATTAAAAAAATGTCTTGACGTAATAAAAATTGGATAAATTAAAATTATGTCTGACATAAAATCAATTCCGCATTTTTATTATGTGTATACACATAATTTTAATTCATACAATTTTTATTATGTGTACACATAATTTGTTTTCAAATAAACGTAAAACGTATTTGTTATAATATCCATTATTGAAAATCGATATGCGCGACAAAAGCTCTTGTATATCATTAAACTTGTTATTATTTATTATATATATTTTTATTCATATATTTTCAGTATTATTATTCAGTATTACATTAACATATAATTAACATATAATCAGTACCTAATTTGTTGCAATTTAAAAAATATTTTAGAGAGTAGTAAACTGGATTACACAAGTACTTTTGTTTTATAAGAATATTTTGTTATTAATAAGAAGCACTAATAATGTTTAGTACAACAAAGTTTATTAATTTTTTCAGTCTTTGACATTCGAATTCATTCGAAAGTGCTTGTAATCCAATACTGCTCTAGTACTTGGATAGCGATAATTTCATTAAGGATGCATATATATATATACACACACACACGTGCGCGCGCGCGTGTACACGAGAAAAGAGGAGAGAGGGGAAAAGGGACAGAATAGGATGGTATTCTAAAGACTATTTGGGGGTGACGGCTGGTCTAGTGGGTAGAGCGCCAGATTCGTAATGCGGAGAACCGGGTTCGAATCCCGCTAGGCCACTGAGAAATTTCTCAGCAAAAACGCTGCCCCTTCCCCCATCTAGCGGAGAGAGGTAACCCTAGATGAAAAAACTGAGCTCCGTTTTTCGGAAAGAGACGTTAAACCATTGGTCCAAAGGTGAGAGGAGAAGGGTAGTAATGGATGAGTTGTACAGGGTTGGGTACGTTCCTTTAAAACGCCCTTTAAGATCTCTTGAATCAAGTAAAAGTACATGTCTTTATCTTAAAGACCATTTTACCTCTTCCACCAAAACTTTTCAAAAAAATTATTTTTTATTTTTTGGGTGTACTAGACATCACAGGCACGCGCTACGCGCGCGCGCTATTTAACTTTAATATTTCATTGTTACTGCTCGGGGGGCGGTAGAGCCGTACCCGGATTTGCGATAAAGCGAAGCTCGAAGGACCAGGGGGTGTGTGTAAAGTCTCCCCAAAGCGAATTAAGTTAAGCAAATGCGACTCACCGTTCGTTGTGCCGTCGACTCCTGGATGCTTCGTCTCTCGGTCACGATCGGGCTCGTGCAGCAGCGCAAGCAGGGCAGCAAGCAAGGCAAATGCAAGGCAGGCAGCAAGCAAGCAGGAGGAAGCAGATAAAGGCAGCAAACAAGCAGGCCGAGAAAGTAGGCGATCGCACTCTCAGGGAGCGGGCTGGTGATCTCGCGACTCTGAATATTAGCGAAAGCCTCTGTGCTCCGAGACGTCGTAACGATGAGCGCTGAGAGCTCGCGGCGCTGGAACAGTGTCGCGAGCGAGTACTTGTTCTTCGGGCGGGTGCCCTCGTGGGGTGAGCGAGGGCAGCACCGATTGGTTAGTCGCGCAAATATCGATTCCGCGTCGATCGCGATCCGCCGACGTTTCGCGCGAGTCACCGAAATACTTAATACTAGGTATGCGAAGACTACTATGTACAACGAGTAAGAACGAGACTAAACTAATGAGTATGATACATGCATCTATCTACAGTTTGGTGAGCGCCAAACATACCAAGTACCCACCAAAATACAACGAGTTGTATTTTACTAGCAATCTGAATCGGTCGCCTGTGGAGCAGGGCCCATCGGCAGGGGGCACAGCTTCACTAGGGGACGCGTGATCGTGCCGTCCGCCACCCGCACCGTGGCGACACGCGGGACGCCGTCGCTGCCCGGATGCAGCGCCTCCACTCGTCCTCGCCTCCAACGCAGAGGAGGCATGTTGGCGTCCTTGAGGAGGACCAACGCACCGATACTGAGCGGGTTGACGAAAGTCCACCATTTGGAACGCTGTTGCAGCGTATGGAGATACTCCTGATGCCAGCGCTTCCAGAAATCCTGGTGTATTTGTTGGACGAGTTGCCATCGACTCAGACGATTCATCGGTAGCGGAGTCACGTCTTGAGTGGGAACGGAGACGAGCGGTTCCATCGTGAGGAAGTGACCCGGTGATAGGACTTTGAGGTCGGCAGGGTCGGTGCTCATCGGGCAGAGGGGTTTGGAATTCAAGACGGCCTCGACCTGCGCGAGGACCGTCGTGAATTCCTCTATTGAGAGGACTTGATCACCCACGGTCCGCCGTAGGTGGGTTTTAAAAGTCCTGACTCCCGCCTCCCAGAGGCCCCCGAAGTGGGGCGCTGAGGGAGGATTAAAGGACCACTTGATCTTCTCTCGCTCCGCTGCGAGGCTCATGCGGCTTTCTAGCTCCCGCGCGGCCCCTACAAAATTCGTGCCGCAGTCGCTATAGAGAAGCGAGCAGCGTCCGCGTCGGGCCACAAAGCGTCGCAGCGCAGCGAGGAAGGAGTCCGTGGACAACGAGAAGGCGGCTTCCAGGTGCACCGCCTTAACCGAAAAGCATACGAAAAGGCACGCGTATACTTTGAAGGAGGAGACTCCCCGGGCTCGTCGCGTAACTATGTTGAACGGTCCCGCGAAATCAACGCCGCTGATCGAAAATGGCTTGGCCCGTCGGACCCTATCGGCCGGTAGGTCCGCCATGAGAGGCTGAGAAGTGTGTGGATTTACGCGGAAACATCGATGACATCTCGAGAGTACGCGTTGGATAGCGCGATGCACCCCGAGGACCCAATAATGTTGCGTGAGCAGGTATTGCAGCGTGCGCCGACCAGGGTGCATGTTAGTGCGGTGCACACAAACCGTGTAACGAGATCCGTGAGCCTATGTTTACTGGGCAGTAAGGCAGGGTGCTTGTTCTCGAATGTCAATCCGGATTTAGCAAGCCTGCCGCCCACCCTGAGAATACCCACAGGATCAAGGAAGGGAGCGAGCTTGAGAAGGGGCTTGGGGAGCCTTCTCCCGCTTTGAAGACGATCGATCTCATCGCGGAAAGCATCCGCCTGTACACTCTTTACAACTGCTAGTAACGCGGAATGCAGTTTGAGCTGATCTATGGCCAAAGTCGTGGGAGCTGATTTTGCACGAAAGTGATTTACAAACCTAAGAATGTATGCTATAATTCGACAAATTTTCTCGATTGAAGAGAATCTTTCTAGCAATGAATGTACCGCGTCAGGCGGATCGAGCGCCACGAGCGATACGATTTTCTCCTCCTCGGTCGGAGGGGTTTCCAAACTGTGGGAAGGTTCAACTCGGGATTCGAAGCGAACAAGCCACTCAGGGCCCGCCCACCACATCGAACTGGCCACCAGATCACGAGGGTAAAGTCCTCGGGAGCAATGATCCGCCGGATTGGACTCCGTGTCGACGTGGCCCCAAGCTGAGACCGGCACGTTGTCCTGAATGAGGGCAACGCGATTTCTAACAAAGGTCTTCCACCGTTGTGGTGCTGAGCGGATCCAGGCCCGGGCGACCTCGGAATCCGTCCAAGCATACTCGTCGTCAATGTCAAGGTGTCCGCGGAGGATGCGCCGGACGTACGCGATTAATTTGGACAAGAGCAGGGCCGCGCAGAGCTCCAGACGGGGAATGGTGAGGGGGCGAAGCGGGGCGACCTTAGACTTGGCGCACAGTAAGCGGACCACGACGCCGTCGCGCGTAACGATTCGCAGATAAATCACGGCTCCGCACCCCAGCTCGCTGGCATCGCAGAACCCGTGGAGCTCGCAACAAACTACATGGCACGAGTTAAACGCGCGAGGAACGCGAAGGGAGGATAACACGCCGAGCTCCGTCTGGAAACGGTTCCAACTGCGACGAATGTCCATCGGTGGCTCATCATCCCAATCTAATTTAAGGGTCCACAGACGCTGAATTAAGCACTTTGCGGTAAAGGTGAGTGGGGCCAGAAAACCCAAGGGGTCGAAGATGCGCGCTACTTCCGATAATATAGTGCGTTTGGTGCACTCACGATCCAACGCGTTGACTTGAAACCCAAAACTGTCAGATTGTGAGTGCCACCGAAGGCCCAACATCTTCTGAGATTGATCCTCGCTTGACTCGAAATCTAACATTGATTGGCTACATAACTGCGTGTCGAGGCCCTCCAGCGCGGCAGGATGGCTGCTCGACCACTTTCTAAGCTCGAAGCCGGCGCTTCGGAGAAGCGATAGCAATTGGTCGCGGAGTGCACGAGCCTGTTCCACCGTACGAACGCTAGTCACGACGTCATCCACATACAGCGCCTCGAGTAGGGCTGCGAACGCTAGAGGATATTTCTCGCGGTATTGATGAGCTAACTGGAGCAAACAATAGATCGCCAAGAACGGGGAGGCGGTAAAGCCGAACGTAACGGTTTTGAGGAGATAGTCGAGGATGGGGTCCGACTCCGAGAAGCGCCAGACGATACGTTGGTAGTCGCATTGCTCCGGGTTTATCCAAATCTGGCGAAACATCTGCTTCACGTCCGCGGTTAGAGCGATCGCTTCGGCGCGGAACCTAAGCAGGATGGCGAGCAGGTCTTGCTGCAGCTTCGGACCGCTGAGCAGGGTGTCGTTGATCGACAGACCGTTCGGGCAGCGCGAAGACGCGTTAAACACTACCCGCAACTTGGTGGTAGTGCTATCGAGTTTATATACACCGTGGTGCGGTAAATAATAAATGTGGCCATCCGACGGGAATGGATTGCGAATTACCTCCATGTGTCCGCTATCGAGATAGTCCTGCATGAAACTATTGTAACCAACTCTGAACTCCGGATCAGATTTAAATCGACGTTCTAGTGCGCGGAGACGACTAACCGCTATGGAGCGCGAGCCGACGAATGTAGGAGGATCCGACACGAACGGGTACGAGACCACGAAACGACCCGAGGGGTCACGATACATGGTCTGGGCAAAGATCTCCTTGCAGCGTCGATCCTCGTCCGAACAAGAAGCGTCCTCCGGCACCTCCTCCAATTGCCAAAAGCGACCCACTGATGTCTCGATCGACTCGAGCGTAGTCGCGAATGACAGCAGGGGTGTTGCTTGTACTGACGGGGATACCGCGCCCGTCAGGACCCATCCGAAGACTGAATTGAAGGCGTCGGGTTCTCCCTTTTCCCCCTTACGACGGCCATCCCGTAGTATCGACACAAACGAGTCCGCCCCTAAGAGGATGTCAACACTGCCGGACACATAATATTCGGGATCCGCGAGCGGCAATCCCTTCAAGTGTTTCCACGATTGGACCTCCACCTTGTCATTTTTTTTTTTTTTGAGGTTGTAAACTCCGGTTGGAGTTATAGACGCCTTCAGTCCCACCTTAGGACTATATAGCGTATTTAGGTATTGATCTATTCTTTCTTTCGCTTTATATGATCCTGTTTAACTTTTTAATGAATCTGAATATCACTGAAATTTTCATCCAATCTTCTCTCCTGATTATCTCAAAAATGTCTTCCGAGCCTCTAAGATTCCTGATCTCGAGCTCCTCGTTCAGCCTTTCTCTCTGGTCGTCATATTTTCTGCACTCCCATACCACGTGATTGATATCCTCCACGTAATTTCCACATTCACAGTCAGGTGTCGCTATGTATTCCTTTCTAGCTAGGGACTCGTTCAAATTATAATGATTTGCTCGTATTCTGTTCATCCATGTGTAGAAATACCTTTCCGCTCTTATTTTATGAAACCATGGTTTCTTCTTTTCTTCATCATAGTATCTTCTAAAGTAATCTCTTCCCTTATAACTTGCTTCATTTTTTATTTTTTCTTGTGTTCTCCTTTTTGCTTCCTCCTTGAATATTGTCATATAATCTTGTATAGGTACTTCAATACTCTTATTATTGTCTTTTTCTGTTCCTGTTTTTGCTAATTTATCCGCCATTTCATTTCCCGTGAATCCTTTATGAGACGGTATCCATGCATAGATTATTCTCTTATCCCGGGAAAAAATATTCATATATGATCATATATAATCATATATGATTGGCCATATATGGTCAGATATGGAAATTGGCCAGATCTGAGGATATATGATCTGGTATAATATTATTGTACATGTTAATATCTGATCAGATATGATCAGGTATGATCAGATACGAACTGACACAGTTCAATCTGGACATATATATTTAAGTATGTTTCAGAACATTGTTATATATTTTCAAAAGTTATTTTTTAAGTATGCCACTTTATTATAAAAGTGGACTCCATGATACAACTGCGATACAAAAATTGTGCCGCTTCATAGCGCGAGACAGTGTCGTGTCTTTTTATACCATTCTTATAACACTGTTGGTCAAATTTTAAATACGAGAAACAGATCCCATCGAATGCCATCTATCGGATACTTTGAGATGCAATATCTGATCTGATCATATATAATCTTATATGACTATATAAGTTCATATATGATTATATATGATTTTCAGTTTAAATTATAAGATATTATGTTTGCAAAATAATACGATTAATATATTTATTTATAAGAACTATAATATATAATATATAACAGTTTTTTTCATAAAGGTAAAATTTCATTGTTTATAAAAATATTTGATAAAAATTAATGTCAATTAAAAAAGATTAAGTGTCTTATGCAAAATTAGAAAAAAAGAAAAATTTAAAATAACACAAGCAATGAGATGCCGTTTTTGGTCGAAGTGGATCTGGGTGCTTAATAATATTTCACAATATCAATTATTATTAAATATATTTTTCAGTTTTTTAAACTGCGTGCCAATATGGGCTTTGTCGGACTTAAAACACACATATATATATATATATATATATATATATATATATATATATAAACGCTCTATATATGGGCATGTAAAACTTATATCTGTTTATATCTCATTTATATATGTTCATATACTGTCAGATATGAATATTTTTTCCCGGGATAATATAAAATGTCCGGGAAAATATTCATATCTGACAGTATATGAACATATATAAATGAGATATGAACAGATATAAGTTTTACATGCCCATGTATAGAGCATATATAATCATATATGGTTATCTATCGCCATATATGATTCTGATCACCATATATGATTATATATGCTCTATACATGGGCATGTAAAACTTATATCTGTTCATATCTCATTTATATATGTTCATATACTGTCAGATATGAATATTTTTCCCGGACATTTTTATATCATTATATCCCAGTCTGGTCATATATACATCGCGTCTTGTCATATATGATCATGTACAGTGCCGATATAGTTATGTATGACCATATATAATTATATCTGATAATACATGGCCAAACATTCTTTATATACGATCATGTAAGGCCAGATACGATTATGTATAGTGTCATATCTGCTACACATAATAATATGTCTGACCATATATGAACTTATATGATCAGATCTTGTGTCATGTATAATATACGATCTGATCATATATGGCAATAGATAACCATATATGATTATATATGCTTTATATATGGGCATGTAAAACTTATATCTGTTCATATCTTATTTATATATGAACATATATGAACATATATAAGTTTTACATGTTCATATATAAATATATACTGTCAGATATGAATATTTTTTCCCGGGATTGTATCTTGTTTTTATTTTGTGGTGTCTCCTTCTAATATCTAATATGTATTTATTTTTGTACACGTCTAATCTATTGTTTTTAATTGCTTTTATTACTCCTTGGTTATCTGATAATATTATAATCATTTCCTCTTCTTCTTTATTTTCCCTCTCCAATTTGTCCTCTATTTTCCTTAAAGCTGCATTTATTGCATATGCTTCTGCTGTATATACTGACGAGTTTTTTGGTAAACTTGCATAATATGCCTCTTCTTCTTCTTCTATCACTATTCCTGCTCCAACATTTGGGTTACCCTCGATCCTTGATCCATCCGTGTATATGAATTTGATGTTTTTCTGGTTATATTTGTCCTTAAATTCATCTATCAACTCGTAGTCTTCTTTTTTATATTTCATCTCTTCGATTTTTCTTTTTTCCTTTATTTCCGCTTTATTCTTGTAGATTTCTCCCACTTCTAAATCCGTTTCAATTTCTTCCGTTAGTATATCGTAATTCGTTTCCCATAGTTTGTAAGTTTCTTTTTCTTCTCCTATTTCGTTTCTATATTTTTTAATTTCGTCCCATGCCATTGTAAGCGTACTTTTCTTCTTTTGTGGAAATCTCAATCGTTCTTTAGCTTCTGCTCTCGACAAGTTTTCTAAACTTTTTTTAATTTCTTCGTTTCCGTATTTTTTGACCTTCAGGCAAAAGTTTTTTGCCAACATCAAGGCTCTTTCACTTAATAGTTCTACTTTTGCTTCCGCGATTATTACGTTTGTCGGAGTACTATTTCGATAACCAAGGGCTGTCCTTAATCCTAAAAATTGGCCTCTTTCTAATTTTATCTTTAATCTTTCTAAATTAGGAGCATATATAAAGCAGCCATAATCTGCTACAGATCGGACTAAACTTTTGTACAAATTCAAAGCTGTGTTGCAATCAGACCCTCTCGTTATGTTATTCAAATATTTAAGAATATAATTTGCTTTTTCTATTTTTGCCCTTATTTCTGCTATGTGACTTTCAAACTTTAGTTGATTATCTATCCTAATACCTAGAAACCTAGCTTCTTTTTTACATTCTATTTTTGTTCCCTGAAGTTCTATAAACATTTCCTTATCTATAACTCCGTATCTGTTAAATTCTATTAAATTGGTTTTTTGAAGTTCTAATTCTAATCCTATTGCACTAAGATTTTCTGCCATCGTTTTGACTGCTTGTTCTAGTTTTCTTTTGTTCTCTCTTTTATTTTTTCCTTTTACGTACATTCCTATGTCGTCTGCAAATTCCATAACTATTACGTCTATCTCTAAGCCCTTATCTATCTCATGTGTATTTACTTCATAAAGCGCTGGGCTTAAGACTGATCCTTGAGGTAATCCTTTTTTCACTACTTTAGTTATTGTTTTTTCCCCATCGACGACAAATTCTACTTCTCTGTCTTCTAACCATATATCTATAAAAGTTAACATTCTTATTGGACAATCCATTCCTATTAGTTTATTTTTTAATATGTGAAATTGCACGTTGTCATAAGCCGCTGATACATCTAGGAAAGCTGCCAAACAGTATTCTCCTTCCAATATTGCCGTTTTTGCATCTGCCGTAATTTTTGTTAAATTTTCAATACATGATTTTCCTCTTCTAAATCCATTTTGTAATTTGTTGAATTTTCTTTCCCTTTCCATCCACCATATCAGTCTTTCATTTACTAGTCTTTCCATCAGTTTTCCCATACATGAAGATAACGAAATTGGTCTTACTTTATTCTTATTTATCTTATCAATGAAGAATACTTGATATTTTCTCCATTCTTCTGGAAACCCTTTTCCTTTCCAAACTTCATTCAATATTTCCAATAAAATCTTTAGAATTTCTCTTGGTAGTTCTTTTATCATTTTGTAGTCTATTCCATCTTTTCCTGGAGCTGAATCCTTTTTTATCATTTTAATTGCTCTCATCAGTTCTTTCTCTGAAAAATCCTTATCTAGTACGTTATCTTCTTCTTTTTCAGGTATTTTTACTTTTAATGTGACACTTGGAGCTGCTAGTTGTTCTATGTCCTTCAGAATTAATTCTTCTCTTTCACCAAATTTCCATTTGTTCCATTCTACTTTATTTCTTCCTTTTTTAAAGATCCTCATCATTTTCCACACATATGACATATTACTATATTTTGTTAGTCCATTACAATTGAAACTCTCTCTTTTTTCGTTTTATCGTTTTTCTCATTATAGCTCTACTTTTTTTATACTCAACATAAGTATGAATGTTTCCTATCTTTCGGTATTCTTCCATTTTTTTCCTTCTATCCTGCTTTATTTCGAAGCATTCCTTGTCCCACCATATTGCATGTTGTTTTCTTTCTTTTTTCTTTACATTTCTTCTGTTAATATTTAGATTTCCTCTTCTCTTTCTTCTAGAGTTGTTGTTCTCTTTCTCCTTCTTACCTGAGGCTTCTTTTACCACTTCAATAATATATTTCATCAGTGTACTATATTTATTTTGTAAGTCTTTTCCTAAAATTTCTTCTTTTATTTGGTCTACCTTTTTTTCCAATATATTTTTATATTCATTCCAACACGTTTTTTTGTTCGCTATTCCGTTCGTTTTCTTTATGTAAGGAATTTCTTCAATTTCTATCTTTATTTTTATCGGAAAATGGTCCGATCCCCAACTATCCTTTGCTTGAGTATATTCAATCTTGTCAATGACATTTGTTTCTGAAAAAATTAGATCCAAATTTGAAGGGTTTTGATTTATATCATTTAGCCTAGACATTGTATCTGTGTTTACGCATAAAAATCCTGCATTAAAAATTTTTTCCTGTAATCCTTCACCATTTGGTTCTGTGTTATTGCAATTCCATAATATATTTTTTGCATTAAAATCACCCATTATTAATGTATCCATTCCTTTTCTATTAAAGTTTGTTATTTTTGTCCATTCTCTTGGGTTTATACTTTTATTCGGTCTTCTATATACCCCGATTATATTCATATTTGTACTTTCGTGTTTAATCCTAATTCCACATATATCAAAGTCTTCATCTAGATCATTCCATTCTTCTATTACCTCTATTTTTATGTTTTTTTTACAAAATATTAGAATACCACCACTGTTACCTCTGCTGTCTACACCAATTATATTATATCCTTTTACTTTTATTTTTTCATGTTCTTTTACTTTAGATTCCGTAATTATAGTTATGTCTGTGTTTTTAATATATTCATCCACTTCCTCTTTTTTTCCTATATATCCTCTAGCATTCCATAGTACTATTTCAAGTTTTTCTTTCTTGTTCATAATTGTTTATCAAGTTCTTTGTCTTTTTGATGAATTGTAGTTATAACCAGCTTCTCCTTCTGCAATGACCTCCTCCGTAATATCTTCTGTGGATGTATTTTTAATTCCTATTGTTTTTTCCACTTCTTGTTGAACTATTTTTTGAATTTGCTCTCTGATAAATCTCTTCCAATTTTCTTCTTCTAGTACCTCTTTTATGTTTTGATAGTTTTGTTTGTTTTCATTATTTCCTTCTCCTACTTCCCTCCTTTGTTCCTCATTGTTATTTTTCTTTATATAATCTTTTTTCTTTCTCTCTTTCCAGATTGGTAGTCTGCTTATTTCTGTTTCTTTTGTTCTTGCTATCCTATTTCTGTCGTATTCATTCTCCTTATTTTTATTTATTGTTTTACTATAATATTCATCCTTATTTGTTGGTTTAGTTGTTCCTGCGTTTGCTACAGCTTTTGCGTATGTCCTTCTTTCGTTGTTCTCATAGTTATTGTTTTCTCTATTTACTGGGTTCTTATTTCTTAGTCTCTCGTCTATTGTAGGCCATGCCTTTCTGTTATATTTATCATACTCTTGTTCCTCTGCATCTTGGCCATTTATTATTTTAATTGCTTCTGTATATGTTGCGTTTTTTTTAGCCATTACTATTTTTATTTCTTTGTTTTTAACATATATAGGGCATTTTCTATTCGTTGCCCTATGTTTTCCTTTACAGTTTACACATTTATATTCAAAATCGCACGGACCATGAGCCGTGCTGCCGCATCTTCCACAAAGGTCCTTAGATTTGCAATTGTTCTTGAAGTGACCATATTTAAAACATCTGAAACATTGACTAACTGGTTCTACATAGGGTCTTACCTTTAAGCTACCAAAACCCTCGAATATCGAAAATCTTTCCGGCAGTTTGCTTCCTTTTATTGTAATTATTATATTATCTGTTTCCTTAATCTCTATTTTTTTCATCTCTCTATTATATATCCTTTTTTTCATGACCTCTAGTTGTAAAATATTATCTTTTCTAACTAAATTTTCCCAGAGCTCCTCTATACTATACGGCCAATCCGCAATTATCCCTTTACAGTATCTCGACCTATTATCTATATATACTTGTAATTTATCTTTGTACTCTTTATTTAACCTTTCTATACATTTATTTGCTTCTTCATCATTTTTAAATTTAAGTCTAGCTAGATTAAACCTATCCATCTCTAAGTTATCTGGAATGCATCTAATGCCGTGCAACAAGCTTCGAATTTTCACTTCATTCAGTCCTTTCTTTGCGCACGTGTTTTCCCTAGTAAGTTTACAGCATACTATTTTATAACCTTTTAACCCTGGTTCGAAATATTTACTCGACAATTCTTTGGCAATTTCTTCTTTTCTTAAATTACGATCCTTTTTAACAAGCTTACCCTTGATGTTGACGTATATTATTTCCCCGAAGGTATAATTTCCGTTGTTTTCTCTTTTGTCACTCTCTCTTCCATCGTTGTTTTCCCCTTCTTCACTTTCTCTTCCGTTTGTTAGTACATTGTTTACTAATTGCATCTCATCCTCGTCTCTCGAACCTTCCTGATCCGTTTCCATGAGCATTTCCGTGTTTCCCGTGTTTGTATCCGTCTTGTCCTTTTTCCCCTTGTTTTTATCAGTCATCTTGTCTTCTTTCTTTGACATCATCATTTTCTGGCCTGCTTTATCACTTCTTTTAACCATGTTTACGTTACTAAATGTAGGATCATTCCTAATTTCTTCCGATATTAATTCGTTCTTGTTATTACTAACATAACCTCGCGCTTGTTTCCCGCCTAAGAAACCCCCCTTCCGAAGGGGGGCAGTAAAACTTCTTAATTATTTCTTTTTTTGGTTTAACTTCGCCTCTAGGGTACCCTCTAATCTCTCTTCTATCACTCTCAACTAATAACACCCTATTACTATCGTAAGCTAACTTTCTCGACACGTCTACTCTCTACCGCGTTCGCCATGCGACTCCCACTTTGTCATTAGGCAGCGGCGAGGTTATGCGCGGGAGGACCGTAGCCTCTATTGAGAACCGAGTGTCGTCGCGACCGCGCGCGCGGATCACGAGGGAGGTGAGGCCCCTCGTCGTGGCCGCCCTAGCCTCGTTTATCGCCAACACGGTTGCACTGTGTTTGGTGCGACGAAAGCCGCCCTTCCGAAGGCAGCCCTCGGTAATGAAATTGGCCTGACTCGCGCTGTCCAGCAATATGCGTACGGGGAACGCATTGCCACGCGCGTCTATCGCCTCGGCTCGTACGGTGGACAGGAGGACGATTCTATTGGCTAGGCTAGTCATTGTTACAATCGGCGCATCCTCCGACTGAGGAGCGGGTACGGCGTCCGGTTCGGCAGGAGTCGCGCTAATGGGTTCGGTCTTGGAAGTAGTATTGGAGCTCTGCTCGTAATGCAGAAGCGTATGATGCTTTGTTCCGCAGGACCGACATGTCCATGCGGAAAGACAATTTTTCATGCCATGCCCTGAGCGCAGGCAATTGAGGCACAATTTTAAGTCGCGGGCCTTAGCCTGCCTCTCTCTCGGCGAGAGTTTCAAAAACTGGGCGCACTTTGACCGTAGTGAGGCTCTTTACAAACGGGGCAATCGGCCGTGTTAGTCACGAACGAAGAGACCGGCGTGGACTTGGTTTTGGAGGACGGGCCCGCGACGGCCTCGAGAACCTGACAATGTTTCGCTAGAAATTTCGTGAGTTGAGTATATCGCGGTATCTCCTCAGCCCGGTGAGCAGACTCGAATTTTTCCCGAAGGGAACGAGGAAGCTTGTCTAACAAAAACTAAACTTCAGTAGGATAAAGTCCCATGAATCGGTAGGGAACTTTATCAATGCGAGCGCGCGCGTGTTCTCGGTAAACGTATCTAATAAGTGGTGAGGAGCCTCGGCCGACTCCGCCTTCAATGGCTTTGCCTCGATTATCGAATTCAAGTGATGGTCCGCTAACTTTCTCTTATTCCGGTATCGATCTACCAGCGAGTCGTAAGCGATCAGATAATACTCCTCGGAAAACGGCAGGTTTTTCACCACGTTGAGTGGTTCCCCTTTGAGCGAGGCTAGCAGATACTGGTATTTCTCTATCGCGGAAATCTGCTGGTTGTGTATCGACGCGTTGAACAACGCGATGAAAGAAGGCCACAACGTGAGGTCGCCGGAAAACTGCGGTAGCGGGATCTTGGGCAACTTGACCACCGAGGCCTGACACGAGGGCGGTGCCGGAGCGCCTCCGAGTGGCGCGCCCGTTTCATGATGATAGCGACTCTTTACGGCGTAATGCATCTTATCGAAACTGGCTCGGATTTCGTCCTCTACATCGAAATCCGCCGCTTCTTGGATGACCTTCAGGTGGGTGGCCACAAAATCGTCCGCGATCTTCGCTACGCTCGAGTAGCGAGCGAGGAAGGTCGCTCGGATTGTCGCGTCGGTCGCGGCTTGTAGGGAGAGGTCGTGTATTTCTCGCATACGCCGATTGCATACTTTGCGACGAGCATATGCGTTTTTCGACATGATGTAACAAAGGGGTCGTCCACAACAGGCAGACGAAGCTAAGAGCAAAGGATATGAGGACGGCGAATAGGTAATCGGAGGCGAAGGCAACTCGAACCAACAATATCGAAACCCGGCGAAAACAAACACAAAAGTCAGGTCGCCAAGGTGAGGGATAACGGACTGCTCCGTTCGATGCTCGCGCAAAGTCACGAGGGAATATTCTCGGTAATATGCCTCGAGTTGAACGTGGAGAATACCAGCCGTCGGATTAGCGCGATAAACAATGATGCGATCCGACTCGCGGACGTCAGGACACGCGTCGCAGAAACTCGAAAGGCAAATATTCTCGATCGACGACAATAATATTCTCGAGCGATGGTACTCCCGCACGGATCACGAATGTCGGGATAATACAAGTGTTGGGGGTCGGGCTGTACGTCACCTCGCAACGACGAAAACACGAGCGATGCCCGAAACTATACGGAAAAACAATGCGCACGTGACCGGCCCGTGATCGAAGGCCACGGCCGTTGTCTATGATGCAAAAGTATCGCTGGCCCGGAATACTCGGATATTCGACCGAATATTTCGGTTACGATCTAGCCAATTATATGGCGACTAATTACCGCGTCGAGCGCGGAATCGATTTTAAGGCGACTAACGGCTGCGGCCCGTGCTATGACGAACAAAGTTCGCGCGCGTATTCTCGTTGCGAAGCGAACGTTGCACGAGAGATACCGCGCGAGACACGAGTTGTCAGCACGCCGAGCGTTATTGCACCTCGTTGATGTGAGAACAAATAATCAGCGAATTCGCGTAAATTACAGATGGCTAATGGCCGATTGCGCGATGCTACGCGAGTATTCCCTTCGCGAAGCGAGCGTTGCGAAACGGGAGATCCTGCGAGACCCGCAAGGCCACGCGCTATTGCACTACGCGTTACAGAACACAAGATTCGGTGACTTACAACAATGAAAGGACACGCGAAAGGGCGGCGGCAATAGACTAATCGCGAAGATATGACTATCCGGCTCGAAAGACCAGATGCTCGGGGGGCGGTAGAGCCGTACCCGGATTTGCGATAAAGCAAAGCTCGAAGGACCAGGGGGTGTGTGTAAAGTCTCCCCAAAGCGAATTAAGTTAAGCAAATGCGACTCACCGTTCGTTGTGCCGTCGACTCCTGCTTCGGATGCTTCGTCTCTCGGTCACGATCGGGCTCGTGCAGCAGCGCAAGCAGGGCAGCAAGCAAGGCAAATGCAAGGCAGGCAGCAAGCAAGCAGGAGGAAGCAGATAAAGGCAGCAAACAAGCAGGCCGAGAAAGTAGGCGATCGCACTCTCAGGGAGCGGGCTGGTGATCTCGCGACTCTGAATATTAGCGAAAGCCTCTGTGCTCCGAGACGTCGTAACGATGAGTGCTGAGAGCTCGCGGCGCTGGAACAGTGTCGCGAGCGAGTACTTGTTCTTCAGGCGGGTGCCCTCGTGGGGTGAGCGAGGGCAGCACCGATTGGTGAGTCGCGCAAATATCGATTCCGCGTCGATCGCGATCCGCCGACGTTTCGCGCGAGTCACCGAAATACTTGATACTAGGTATGCGAAGACTACTATGTACAACGAGTAAGAACGAGACTAAACTAATGAGTATGATACATGCATCTATCTACAGTTTGGTGAGCGCCAAACAGTTACTGTTACACCCTATTAACTACACAACTGTCAAAATATGCCATATGACAACAGCCGTTTGTGAAAAAAGTGCAAAGAGAGAGAATCATCAATCGGCATCGCGAAAAAGCGACAACAATACTTGATAGATTCAAGTATCGATGACTTGCCCTTTTTAAAATTCGCGCGACTCCTCCCGAGCCATCGCCGGACTCTGACCCGCAATTCCTGGCTGCTCTCTCTAGCTTTGTCGAAAACACCGTGTTTTTTACACGCCAGCCTGCGCATTGTTGATGTAATACGTAATATCCTCGCCGTGACTGTTTCCATCAGCACACAGAGGAGAGAAATGTATTTCTCGCAAGAGAAGGTGCCTGCTCGGTGCGAAGCTAAAACATTTCGCAATCTCGGAAACTGTGGAGAGAAAGAGAGAAAATTCTGGCTGTTATCGATATATTTTTAATTACAATATATCGCTGTGTCTCAAACCTGCCTAAAAGTATTTAAAAAAAAAAACAGATTTTATAATGAATATACAAAGGAATTTATTGCTGTATCTTTCAAAAATATCTCTCGGCATCTTTCAGTTTCTAACTTGCGACTCTTAATTCCGAAGGGTGCCGATTTCAGTCCCGTGTTTCTACGTAATACACCCTCATGTAGATAGGCCACGCGAATATACGTACGTACAGGCAGATACGGCTCGCCCGAATCTAGCAATCTCCTACTCGGGAATATGATTAGGAGTTATAAAACCACAACGCGCGAGTGTCGTATCTTATTAGGCTCTCTCGCGGCATCTTACGAGGTGGTTCTCCGTATTATGGCTAGATCTTATTATAATCAGACTTTCATTCTCGTGTACAAACGCAAAGATCCCTCGACGCACCAACGCCAATGCACTAGTCGAGGAGCCAGGAATAATTCAACAGGAATATTGTACTTGTTTCGTATATGCACTACGACACGGCAGCGCCTTTGTTCAATGTTTAATCAAATCGATCTATTCTACTTTTCGAAAAGATAATATCGTTTGAAACTCGGTCAGATTCTTTTTTAAACTGATGCAGTCGTTAACGATTCGACGGTAATCCCGCTTATCTTTGCCGCAAGCTATGAGATTAGCGTCCAAAGAAAGTATTCGAATAAATAACGAGGTAAACGAACGAGTAATCATAAATATTCGCAAGCTCCACGGGGCGTGTTCTCCCAACTAACTCTGCAAGAACTTTTTGTCGTTTCGCGAATTTCCGTCTGCGCATTATTCTTACGCGTACATGTATATGCGGGCCTCGTGCACGCCACTATTTCGGTTCGCCTTAATGGATTTCGCAGTAATTGTAAAATATCTCGTGAATTGTCCGCGCGCGTGCATTTACGAGCAGACACGTGCGCATCCTGTACACGGGCATCCTGGTTTAATTTCCAGTCCGCGTGTAACACATGCAGGTAACTTTCCAAAGTACTTTGAGCGTATCCGACCGAGATTTATTTTAAAAGCGTGACATGTGTAAATCAAAACTTTGTTAAATACGTAATAAATAGGAACCATCCGTAACCACGACCGATCGAATTGCTCCGTTCGACACGGCGACGGCGACGGCGGCGACGACGCCTCGAGTCCCGTCGGATGCGCCGACTGATGCTTTTTGCCATCGATAATAAATTATCCATTGCGATATTTCTTATTGTTAGCGGGATACTACCAAGTGCGTCTGAGGGCTCGATTGTGTTAAGGTAAATCAACTTAACTCTTTATGTATGTATCGCCATCTACCTAAAAATTACCATTCTTATATTGGCAAACCTTGTAGGTTGGCTCTACTTGAGTTCCGTTTTCAGTTCCCTTGCTTCTTCTTGCGTGTACGTTTATCACGTCGTGTTCAAAATAAAGATTGTGTGCCTGATATGTCTGCGTTCGAGTTTATTACCGGAAAAACCACATAACCACAATAGGTTATGGGCCCAGATCGTTAACTGCGCGTTGAAATTGTATTCGCTTTCGTTTTTCGGTGATAACGCGCAAATCGGCATTTAGATACGGGAACTGTGAAGAAAATGGCCGACCCCGTGCAACAACACGTCGACGATGGCAGTCGCGTTGTGGCAAGCATCCGAAAGCTAGCAAGTGATGAACAGTGGGAAACATGGAAATGGCAAATCAAACTATGTTTGAAAGAACAGTGTCTTTATTCGATCGTCGATGGCACGCGACCGTGTCCGGATGGGCCACAGGGCACCGAGGAACCGTCGGAAGCGTACCGACGCTGGCAACGAGACAACGCACGC
The DNA here is from genome assembly GCF_030848805.1 of Temnothorax longispinosus. NCBI lineage: Eukaryota > Metazoa > Arthropoda > Insecta > Hymenoptera > Formicidae > Temnothorax > Temnothorax longispinosus. Next base: position 14,126,053 of record NC_092363.1, on the reverse strand, counting down.
GCAGCTCGAATAATCGGTACGACGCTCGACGAAGAAACCGCCATTCACGTCCGCAAGAAAACTAACGCAAAGGAAATCTGGGATACGTTGGTGTCAGTATTTGAACAGTCGTCTCTGCAAAGGTTATATACATTACTCGACAGCTTCTTCGAGATGACAAAGGATGACGCTACTTCCGTTACAAAACATACATCGAGGTTAGCTAATGTATTCGACGACATTCTTAATGAATTACATAAAAGTAATCCGAATGTTACACTTCCGTTATCGCTGCTTCACCATCGTATTTTCAAAACGCTCGGTCCTGAGTATCAATATTATCGTTCAACTTGGTATCGCGTTCCGTAAGGTGAGCAAACGACGAAGCTACTGATTGAAAATTTGCGTTCGATTGAAAGTTTGGTCGCGTCGCATGGAACATCGCAGATGTCTGGCGCTTTCTACGCAAAATCTAAATTAAAAGATTCACAGAAGAAGAAGCAAAACAAATCAGATTCGTCGTCGACAGAACATAAGAAAGAAAAACGTTCATGTCTATATTGCAAGAAAGTCGGACATATCATCGCCAATTGTCAGAAACGTCTGCAAGCAGAGCAGAAAAATGCAACCAAAGCCAACTCCGGCAAAGATAATTCCGAAGCCGATTCGAAAAAGGATAGCAAGCCAGGTACGTTTTTCGCCACCGGCCTGGCAGTCAACACAGACTTTGTCCCTGCTGAATCCTGGATTTCGAACTCCGGTACAACACATCATATGTCGGCAAACAAACAACACTTTGTCACGTTTGAGAAGTTTCCGATCCCGCAACGCATCCAGACAGCCGGAAATGATTATATTCTGGCTTATGGGTCCGGTAAAATTAACGTCGAGATGCGCATAGGTGATAAATGGTCGCATGCTTCAATGAATGACGTCTGGTATGTACCTGAGGCTCGTCATCAACTTTTCTCCATTCGACAAGCTGTTAAATACGGAAATGACATTACGTTCGATTTCGATGGTGTGAAAATTCGATACGATGGTGAATTAACTCGTCGCGACCGGTGAACTCGTCGGTCCTGTGTACGTCATGAATATGCGCGTTCGTGCTTCGGATTCGCCCATGGAAACTAACCTAGTTTCAACCGAAGAAGTACTGCAAGGATGGCAAGAACGATTAGGCCATCAAGATAAACGTCATGTGCGCGATGTACTATCCCGTGTAGGTATATCGGTTAAGTGTTCTGACGCCGCGTCCTTCTGTGATGGTTGCGTTCTCGGTAAATCACATCGCAAACCGTTTCATCCGCGTCGAGATCGTCCGCAAGGCGTCGGCGAGTTGATTAATGCCGACGTAAATGGTCCGATGTCGGTCGATTCGCTCAACGGTTTTCGGTACTACGTGGTTTTCAAAGATGACTATTCTCGTTACGTTTGTATATTTTTCATGAAAGAAAAATCACAAGTAGCTACGCACCTAGAAACGTTTCTAAATGAGTGTGATACCGCAGGACATAAAGTGAAAACTTTCCGTTCGGACTGCGGTACTGAATTTGACTGTGCTAAAGTGTTGACATTATTACAAAAGCGCGGTATAGAATTTCGTCCTTTGTGTCCATATACGCCTGAACAAAATGGCGTCGCGGAACAATCAAACCGACACGTTACTGAACTGGCTCGTTTGATGCTTTCGGTCAGTGATTTATCAAAATCATTTTGGGCTCATGCCTGTGACACGGCAGTATATCTGATCAACCGCACAGGAAAGTCAAGTGTTCACGGTAAGGCGCCGCTCGAGTTGTGGACCGGCAAAACATTTGACAGTTTTGATTACTTGCGAATTTTCGGATTGAGTGCTACGTGAACATCCCAAAGAAGTTTCGCTCTAAATTCGACGACAAAGCAGATCTCGGTTACTTCGTGGGTTACGTTAATGACAAAGACGGATACAAGGTATGGGTACCGTCAAAGCATCGTATTGTGAAATCGCGCAATGTTGACTTTCGTCCAGAGAAAATATGCACAACAAACAACAAAGTCTACCTCGAATGTGAAAATCAGTGTGAGAAGGCTAATCGAGACGGGGAAGCTCATAACATTCCTCCTGAAGATATTGAGACTGAGGCATTTTCCCCTTGAAGATATTGAGACTGAGGCATCTCCTCCTGAAGATATAGGAGACCGGTGACCCCCAGGAAACCAGCAATTCGAGCTCCTATAGTACCGCCGACGATTCATCCGAAGAAGATGAAATTCAGGACCAGGTTCGGCGCTCCGCACGTACAGTTCGTCCGCCCGCAAGATTTGATGACTACGAAATGGGTTATCAACCTCATCGTTCTCAAGTGAACAGTGCCATAGCATGCTTGACAGAAGCTGTTTGCGAGGATCTCGAGCCAACCAACTTTAGCGACGCCATGAAGAGTCGCAATTCGGACAAGTGGTTGAGCGCAATGAAAGAAGAAATGAACGCTTTCGACGAAAATGACACATGGGACCTGGTGCCATTGCCGCCGGGTAAGCGCGCTATCGACAATCGTTGGGTACTTTGCGTGAAATACAAACCAGACGGTTCAGTTGATCGGTACCGTGCTCGTCTAGTCATTCGCGGCGTATTTCAGCGTGCAGAAGTTGATTACGATGAGACTTTTAGTCCGGTTGCTCGTTACGACTCCATTCGGGCCGTCATCGCGACTGCAGCTAAAGAAAAACTCGTCCTTGGCCAATTCGATGTGAAAACTGCGTTTTTATATGGCGACATCGATACCGAAATCTACATGACTCAACCACAAGGGTTTGAAGATGGGACCGATCGTGTCTGCCGTCTGAAGAAATCGTTATACGGTTTAAAACAATCGTCCCGTCGCTGAAACGACAAATTCCACTCGTTTATGGAGAAGAATGGATTCACACGGTCAACGGCAGATCCTTGTATTTACATTCGACAAATCGGAGCAGAAATATTGATAGTCGTAGTCTACGTTAATGATGGTCTTATCGCGGGAACGACGCAAAAGACAATCGACTCGTTTCTAAAATTGCTAACTTTAGAGTTCAGAATCACGATAGGTTCTCTCGACTCGTTCTTGGGAATGCAAATCGAACAACGTGAATCTGGATTCTTCGTTTCGCAACGAGCATACATTGAGAAGATTCTACAACGTTTCGGCATGGCTGACTGCAATTCGATAAAGACACCTGCTGACAATCAACAATTAGACAAATCGCTTGATGGTGCTCTTGACGATTCCATTCCATATCGTTCAGCAGTGGGATCTTTATTGTATTTGGCCTGCGCTTCTCGTCCAGACTTGGCATATTCAGTCTCGAAGGTTGCTCGATCAATGGCTGAACCTACTGCATCCGACTGGGTCTCCGTTAAACGCATCTTCCGGTACCTTCGCGGTACTTTTGACCTGGGTCTTCTCTACACTTCTACTGGTGATGGATTACATGCGTATTCCGACGCTGATTTCGCAGGAGACACCAAAACACGACGATCAACGAATGGCTTCGTCTCGCTTATTAATGGTACAGCAGTATCATGGACTTTTCAGTTGCAGAAATCGGTTTCTTTTTCGACTACTGACAATGAGGCCGAATTTGTTGCTGCCAACGAGGGTGCCAAAGAATTAGTGTGGCTTAAAAGATTGTCGGCTGAAATTGGTGGAACCAAAAGTATATACCTACTCTATTTGTCGATAACGCAAGTGCAATCAAACTTGTCAAGAACTACGAATTCCACAAAAGATCCAAACATATTGAAGTTTGTTATTACTTTGTTCGGGAACTTTATCAAAAGGGTGATATTAATGTCGAGTTTGTGCGTTCTGAGAATCAACTAGGAGATATGTTTACTAAACCTTTAAGTCCTATTAAGTTTAAAGCTATGTGTTCTAAAATTGGACTTTGTATTTAATCTGCTATTTAATCTAGTTTGTTTAGTAACCCCTTTTTTGTTTGTTAGTTAAGTTTACGAGGAAGTGTTAAGGTAAATCAACTTAACTCTCTATGTATGTATCGCCATCTACCTAAAAATTACCATTCTTATATTGGCAAACCTTGTAGGTTGGCTCTACTTAAGTTCCGTTTTCAGTTCCCTTGCTTCTTCTTGCGTGTACGTTTATCACGTCGTGTTCAAAATAAAGATTGTGTGCCTGATATGTCTGCGTTCGAGTTTATTACCGGAAAAACCACATAACCACAATAGATTGATATCGTGGTCTCCATGGTATTTATACATATATAGCCGGTGTCGTGGTCGTTGATCAAAGATATATGCTTTGACCGCGCCACTCCCCATGACGGGCCTTTTTCTCCTCACTATCGACTCGATCTCGCTTTTATTTTTGTATTTTCGTAAATCGACGATTGCGTATTACAGTTTATTGCGTATTACAAGAATACAATTTAATACAATTGTCGCGCGTCTCGTCGCGTAAAATTCTCTCTCTCTCTCTCTCTCTCTCTCTCTCTCCCTCTCTCTCTCTCTCTCTCTCTCTCTCTCTCGAGCGAGCGAGCGAGCGAGCGAGTATAGACCGATTAATATGTTACCGATATATGAAAAAGTATTAGAGTTAGTTGTAAAAAAACAGTTGGAAAAATTTCTAGATGACAATGAAATAATAACCGAATACCAATCGGGATTTAGGAAACAGCAGTCGTGTGAAACAGCAATTCAAAGTTTTATCGAAGAATGGAAGTTGATAATTGAGGAGAAAAAAATGGTGGGGGTGTTATTCCTGGATCTCAGGAGAGCGTTTGAGACAATAGATAGGGTAAGATTAGTGGAAAAATTATATCAGTATGGAATAAGAGGAGTGGTACTGGAATGGATAATATCGTATTTAAGTAATAGAAAGCAGCAAGTTAGATTCAATGATATGTGTTCTAAAATAATTGAGACAGTATATGGCGTGCCACAGGGATCAGTATTAGGACCTCTATTGTTTATTTTGTATATAAATGATATAGTTAAAGTCTGTCCGGAGGGAAGTATATTTAGATTATTTGCAGATGACACGACCGCAAGTGTGACAGGAGAAAGTTGTGAGGAAATAGAAATAAAACTAAATATGGTGCTCGGTATACTTGAAGAATGGATGAATGTGAATATGTTAAAAATGAATGCAGATAAGACCAAATATATGATAGTTAGAAGTGTAAGGAAAGAAATAAAAACAGACATAATAGTAAAAAGTTTGAATGGAACTATAATTGAGCGTGTCGAGATAACGAAACATCTGGGTGTAATGATCGATAGTAAACTCCGTTGGGAGAATCACTGTGATTATATGTTAAAGAAATAGGGAAAAAAGTGAGTTTTCTGAATAGAATAGGAAATGATATATCGGCGTACACTCGATGTACTGTGTATAAGTCTATCATAGCGCCTCACTTTGAATATTGCGCAACGATGTTAGTAGGCATGGGTGAAACGCAACTGAATCGACTGCAAGTGGCACAAAACCGTGCCATGAGAGTCATACTGCAGTGCTCGCGATATACAAAGGTAGATTTGATGCTGCAAACCCTTAAGTTTATGAATGTAAGACAGAGGCTAATGTACAATGTATGTATTTTTATTTTTAAGATAGTAAGAGGCATAATGCCAAAACACTTAAGTAATAGGATAGAAATAGTAGGAGATGTGAGTGGACGACGAACGAGACAGGCTGAGAATATTAGAATTCAATATCGCAGGACGAAAAGCGCACAGAAAAGTTTATTTTATGAAGGTTTGAATATGTACAACGCCCTACCGATAGAAATTAAGCAATGCGAAAAAATTGTACCATTTAAACGTAGGTTAAGAGAATATATTGTACCTCATGTAGAGGAATTAATTTAAGATATTTTATGTAAAAAATAGCCGAGAAGGCTAATAAACTTCAATCAATCAATCAATCAATCTCTCTCTCTCTCTCTCTCTCTCTCTCTCTCTCTCTCTCTCTCTCTCTCTCTCTCTCTCTCTCTCCCTCTTTCTCTCTCTCTCTCTCTCTCTCTCTCTCTCTCTCTCTCTCTCTCTCTCTCTCTCTCTCTCTCTCTCTCTCTCTCTCTCTCTCTGATGTGTTTGCTCCCACGAGGGTATTCGTGGTCAGAAAGCCTCCTGCACGATGGCTTACGTCTGAATTGGTGGCTCGAATGCATGTCCGCAACCAGTTATACAAACAGGCTAAACGTTCCTGCTCTCTATTGGGCTATGCGACCTACAGACTTTTCCGTAACCAGCTGAATGCTGATATCAAACGTGCTAAGAGTAATTTTCATTACAACTCACTCATCAATATTACTGATCCGGCTAAATTATGGAAGGAATTGGCTCGGCTGGGACTTGCGAAAACGACTCTTATTTCTCCGTTACACTTTTTTTCGCCTGATCAGCTTAACTTATATTATGCTTCGGTTTCCAATGCCCAGCCTACTTGCACGTATTCTGATTATATCTCAGCCATCGCTTTAGTTAACCCTCCTGTTAATAGACCTAAATTTGTTTTCTCTTCTGTCTCGCCTCGCTCTGTTTTTGAGGCTATTTCCGAGAAGCCTCTTCATTCATATGCATCTGGTGTCGACGGTATTCCATTGTATGTTTTACGTATTGCTTGGCCAATTATCTCGTCATGTTTGACGTCTTTGCTGAATCGATCACTTCACACTTCTGTGTTTCCGTCTGAGTGGAAGAGAGCTTATATTCGTCCGCTCTCAAAAATTCGAACACCACTATCTCCGTCTGACACTAGACCGATTGCAAACTTGCCAGAACTGTCTAAAGTATTTGAGAAGATTGTCGCTGCACAAATACTTGATTATTTATACGAACATGACATCCTCAATCCCAGACAGTCTGCGTATCGCTCGAGTTATAATACTCAGTCGGCTCTTCTGCGTGTTTGCAATGACATCAGGCAGGGAATTGACGATGGTTTAATCACCATCATGATTCTCTTTGACTTCAGCAAGGCGTTTGATACTGTTCCCCATTTGCTGCTACTTATTAAGCTTAAAGAAATTGGCTTCTCCGACACTGTCTTAAACTGGTTATTCTCGTATTTAACTGGCCGTTCTCAAGCGGTTATTGATGATGCCGGGAACCTTTCTGATTGGGTATTTACCTCATCTGGGGTTCCGCAGGGCTCCGTACTTGGCCCTCTCCTGTTTATATTATTCATCAACGACATATGTAAAATTTTGCGTTATGTGCTTCACATGATCTTTGCCGATGATATTCAAATTTATCTCTCATGCTCACCTGCCAATATTCCACATGCCTTGGAATTAATTTCTAGAGATGCTAATGCCATTTTTGACTATGCCATGTCAAACGGTCTCAAGCTTAATCCTGCTAAATCCAAGGTTATTATATTCGGCAGTCAAGCATATGTGAACGACATTGATCTTAGCAGCATACCGCCTATTGTTGTTAATAATACGCCTTTACCTTTTGTGAGCGAGGTACGGAATTTAGGCGTCATCTTCACGTCTAATTTATCCTGGACGAATCATATCTCGTTGGTTTCGCAGAGAGTCCATCATGCGTTATACAATCTGAAATACAACAAAAACTCTCTTTCCACCAATCTCAGGATCAAGCTCGTAACAACCTTGATTATACCGCATATAGATTACTGTTGCCTTGTATACCACGGTCTGACCAAGGAACTGAATACTAAGTTACAGAGACTTGTCAATTGTTGTATTCGGTTTATCTATGACCTAAAGCGTGATGAACATATTACTCCATATCGACGTAGGTTGAAGTGGCTTTCTGTTGAAAATAGACGATACTACTTTCTTGGATGCCAGATTTATCGTATCCTGCATATGGGCTCACCATCATACTTGCGTGAACTTTTTACTTCCCCTGATCCTACTCTTAGGAAGTCTGATCGGCTCGCTTCATCATCTACTCAAACTTTTCACATTCCTGCTCATAGAACTGTCGCCTATAGATCCTCTTTCCAGCTTTCTTCCATTTACTTCTGGCATTCTCTTCCTAATTCAGTTACCTCAGCATCGTCTTTTGCATCATTTAAAAGCTCACTTCGCATGTTCTTGCTTTCATCTGAATCAGACGTGTAAGTCTTGTGTTCTTTTCTCCGTTGTTCTGTGCACTCCCTTTTTTGTACTTTTCTTGGATCTTTTCTTCTTCTTGCATTTTGGTTTATATCGCGTTATTCTGTTGGGTTTTGTATTGCGCTAGTTCCTAAGTTGCGTTAGCTATAAGTTGTTTTGTATTATACTACATTGTCTGAGAGTGAGCATATGCCGTTGTAATCAGACTTTGTTATCTTATTTTTGCCCCTTAGCCATTGCTCGGGCATAATTAAACTTATCAATCAATCAATCAATCTCTCTCTCTCTCTCTCTCTCTCTCTCGCGCGCTCTCTCTCTCTCGCGCTCTCGCGCTCGCTCGCCTTACCAAGATATAGTCCCTCGTCAGCGTTCTCCAAGATATAGTCCCTCGTCAGCGTTCCCCAAGATATAATCCCTCGTCAGCGTTCCCCAGAATAAAAAGATATATATGAATATATATATATATATATATATATATATATATATATATATATATACAGAGAGAAAGAGAGAGAGAGAGAGAGAGAGAGAGAGAGAGAGAGAAAGAAACCTTACATACTGGTGTGTCGTGTGCATGTGCATGTGTTTATATACTGGTGTGTCGTGTGCATGTGCATGTGTTAGATACTGGTGTGTCGTGTGCATGTGCATGTGTCACATACTGGTGTGTCGTGTGCATGTGCATGTGTTAGATATTATTTTATTTTATTATTTTTTTTCTTTTTTTTTCTTTTTTTTCTCTCTTTTTTTATTATTAATATTAATAATTATTAATTATTATTATTAATAAAAATAATAATTATTATTATTAATAAAAAAAAAGAAAAAAAAAAGAAAAAAAAAGAAAATAATAATAAAATAATATATGACACATGCACATGCACACGACACACCAGTATGTGACACATGCACATGCACACGACACACAACACATGTATAATAGGTTTGAGGCGATGCGAGGTGTGTTTTCATTAAAATTTTATCGCACGAGCTCTTGTATACATAAAATATACTAAATCGTTTGGTTGGGAGGACGAAGCAGTTTTGTATTTTTGGTTGCTATATAACACAAGAGATACATAATATTTGACATATATTACATATATTATTAAATAATATATAAAAATGAAAAAGAAAATATTCCTGCTTAAGAGTTTGACTTGGAAATATATCAAGATGATATTAAACCCCAAAACACTGTCTGCACAGCCCTTGTCCACGCAGCCTCGGGGGGGGGTCTGGGGGGGGCGAAGCCCCCCCAGACACCCAGCCCCTGTCCGCACAAACTCTGTCCGCGCAGCCTCGGGGGGGGTCTGGGGGGGCAAAGCCCCCCCCCAGTAACCCAGCTCCTGTCCGCACAGCCTTGTCCACGCAGCCTCGGGGGGGGTCTGGGGGGGGCGAAGCCCCCCCCCAGTAACCCAGCTCCTGTCCGCACAAACTCTGTCCGCGCAGCCTCGGGGGGGGTCTGGGGGGGGCAAAGCCCCCCCCAGACACCCAGCCCCTGTCCGCAGAAACTCTGTCCGCGCAGCCTTGGGGGGGGTTGGGGGGGGCGAAGCCCCCCCCAATGAGCGAACCGCTTAAACCTAATTAACAATTACTATTAATTATTAATATTAATAATAAAGAAAGAGAGAGAAAAAAAAGAAAAAATAATAAAATAATATATAACACATGCACATGCACACGACACATGTACAATAGGTTTGAGGCGATGCGAGGTGTGTTTTCATTAAAATTTTATAACGTTTTCGAAATTTCGTCAACGTTTAATAAATTGCAAGCGAAACGTGTAAATATTATATGGAAAATGTCCTAAACACACAATCTTATATTAAAAACTTGTATATATAATGGAGATGCTCAACAAGGTATAAAGTATCCTTCTATATGGTAACATGTTGCGTTTGAATAAATTTCTAAATGCCCCATTGGGCTCACCTACTATAAATTTTCTGTTTCAATATACGGAAAAAAAAGATTAGCCACCATAGCTAAAATTAAGGTATGGTAGCTAAATTTGCGGTGTAATATAGGGACACCTAAAATTTTAGCTGCAAGATCTATTTTAATTAGCTGAAAGCTTATGACTGTAACACACAAACGTTTAGCTACTGTACACATCGCAATAAATAGCTATGACAACAATATGTTGCAACAATTAGCTGTGGCGCGCACATGATTTAGCTATAAGAGACATAAGTTTTGCTGTCATCGCAAATATTGTTGTAGATCCGCAGTTCTTACAGCTAAAATGGTGTCAATGATAGCTATAATTGATTGCAATCTATTGCAATCTACTATATATATATATATATAGAGATTTTATTTGGAAAAAATATGGAAACGAATAAAAACACACACACAAGTGCAAAAATTTTCTTTATATATTTTTTTTATTATGTTATAACGCTCTTAATACAAAATAAACTTACTTATTTGCGATTATAATTATAATAATATTATTATAATATGTTCTAGACAACAACTTGCGTAAACATTACATAAAATAACGTACCGCTCACCAGTTGCCATGATATAAGCAAATAAAGGAAAAGGATCTAATAAATCTTTATGTTTAACAGAAAACCATTCTGTACCACGTTTTACCTCAAAACCACCAATATTACAGTTTAAGCCTATATTTATAAGAGAAGAACAAATAAAAAATGGACTATTTTCATAAATAATAATAAACTGAATTTCGGCAAAAATAGTGCAGGAATTTTCATCTATTCCACAAACTAACACCATTCTGCGTTGATACCGAGTGCCTTTACAATTAACCCAGTTTGCAACAAAAGAGTATTGATTATCAATTATATATCATTTGGCAACGATGGTTCAAAAAGATGAAAGCAATCATGCTTACTAATATTAATGTTTTTTTTTTGACCCTACCTAAATGTTTGGAATAATACTTTCCTGAGCCATAAGTTTATAACAAAACAAAAGCTGATGCCGAGTAGCAATGGAAAGAGCAATATTTTTTCTTGACATTACAACATTAGAAATTTTCTCAAGATTTTTATGAAAACTCTCAAGTCTCATCACAGATAATGAATCAAGTGGTCCAGATAGCATCATGACACGCGTATAATGAATAAGATTGTGATGTTTTGGTTTTAAATGTTGGTTCGTACATTTCATGTACTGATTATTATGTTCCAAAACTAATATTTTAAATGCAGAAACAGATTCCTCTGACGCACTGATCTACTGTGCAAAACTTTAATAATTTCTTTTAATAGCAAATACAATTTCCAAAATTCGTCATTGTAAGATTTTATACGATGCCCAATAATTATTCCAAAAAGTCTACAAAAGATTAACATCTCTGATGCTGTCATTTTAAGTTTGGTTTTTGTTGCAAAAGCATCACTTATACAGGGTGGTTTGTTCTGTGCATCAAGACCGTAATCAAACATTTGCAGACTGTAATTGAGTCCTGACAAGGTAAAATCACCAATATTAATAAAATGTGATATGATTGGAATCATATCATAGTGAGCGATCCCTTCTGCGATATCATGCATCATGTCAACATAAATATTATCTAGCACATGAAATGAAGTAACTTTGTTAAAAACACACTCTTTTTTGATTCCGGTGAGTAAACTATTTTGTAATGCTACATCAGAAATATAAGATGCATGTGTTCTGAGAACAGATTTATCTTCAATACATGTAGTTGCAGAAATATTACAATGTAATTTGCAAAACCTACATGAATAATTTGCTCGGAAACTTTCAATAAATCCGCACGTGTCACCAAGTAATAAACCTAGTACAAAGTATATTTTACAAGTGTTACCATTTACATCAATTGTTATTCCAACATGTTCTAGATAATCAAGTTTTTCAATCAGAGGTGCAAAGGTTTTCTTGTTTCCATATTCTTTACGGTCTTGAGATTGGAACAAAAGAACTAAAAAGAAATTTTCCAAACGAGATAGACATTCAGGTGGCAAGCAGGGTACATGACAATATACTCCTCCAATAGAAGAGGAATGAGATCCTAATGGATTATTTGTTTGCCAATCATGGTAATAAACAAAAAGTGGTAGGACAATAGCATTATTTCCAAAACTTGTTTTCTTTTGATGCCAAAGTTTAGATTGAATAAAATTCTTTATACTATCCGATTCTTCAAGTGAATTAATATAATCCATTGTAGCAGTAAAAGTATCAGGCAGTTGAAAGAATTTCTGTAATACTTGTCTCAAAGGTATGAAATAACCATAAACGTCTTTAATTTTTTCAGCAATAAATGATTCAGTATTTTTACGTACTCTTTCTTTTGCCTATAAGATACTAAACAGGAGCTATATAATTACCAGACAATTTAAAATATGCCAAGCGTTGATACTCTGTTGTAAGATGATCAAATGGATTTTCTAGACAATCAAACATAGATGTAATATCTGTCACTATTTTATCATCAGAATCAAATGCAGTTTTTAAGTTGAAACAACTTTTTCTTTCAAAATGGAAACATGACTATTTATGAGAAATGTACCGTCTTCAATAATAGACTGAATATGATTTCGCGGGATTGAAGGTTTATTGTATAATTTTGCAACAAAAGCATTACTGTGATCTGTTAAAAGACCCTTAAATTCGGTAAGAGTTAATTGTTTATTAACAGAAACTTCTTCTAATGACATATCAGAGTTAGTCGTTATACTTTTGTCAACAAGTTTGTTACAGTTTTGTTTTTCATTCAATTTAATACGCTTAGGAAGAGGCTCGTTTAAAAGAGACCAAGCAGGAAAATTATGACAAGATCCAAGTAAATGTTTTCGCAAAGAATTCCACGATGACCATTTTCGATGGCATCCAGTTTCACCACATTTAAAAACTTTAAATGAATTAGCGTAATGTATTATGTTAAAATGTGTCAACAGACCGTTGACAGAGGTTTCTGTCTCTTTACATAAAAAACATGTAGGCACGATGCTATCAAAACACTTAATTACGAGTTCTATTTAATTATAATTAAAGTGATTTGTATTCTTGAATTGCAGCAAGAACACTAGTAGTAAGTTGAGAGTTTTTTTGCTTATCCCACACAGTTTCAATATTATATATAGCTCTCTGTAGAAACATGAAGAGCTGTCCTACTTTGGGAGGATATTTAATGTTTAGAGCATTACATGACTTGAAAACACAAAGTCCACGGCTTTCAATGGTGACTCTACCTCATACCTGAATTGATTGATTGAAACAAAGCACTGACTGATTTCGTCAAAAGATGGACCAACTATCACTGCGATGGGTTGCAAAGTCAAACCAAATGACTGTAGTTTATTTGTTCGTTCTTCTAATTTTGTTTCCAAATCTGCAATTGTCCAACAGAAATTAAGATATTATCAATATAATATAATAAAAATAAGTAGAGTACAATATAGAATAGAATATAATACACACAAGTAAGTAAAGTAGTTTTATTTTAATAATATAATATTTATTTTTTATCATTAAAAATATAACGTATATAGAAGATGGAGAGATAAAAGTAAAAGTCAATTTAATTCACCTTTACATGTAGAAGAAATGCTTCTTCACATTCTTCTCTAAAAGGTCTCCAATCTTTTGGTTTTCCTTTTTTTTACTGTAATCACAGGAAACAAATGAGGCATCAAAAAGAGAGTTGCAGTTTTGATACCATCTGTTGAAATAAGAATAAATGTATTAAAAATATAAAAAATAAATTAATATAATCACTTTACACTAGTATAATCACATCAATAAATTAGACATAATTAATCATCTTACCTGGTGTAAAGACATGATTCAAACGACTTTTGGCTTTGGTACTTAATTTGTTACATATAAAATCAGATAGTTTTGGCCAAGCAACATAAAATTGCATTCCGGATATAATATTTCAAAATCTTGTTCCAGCTTAAAAAAAAAAAAAAAACAAAGTTATTTATATATTATTTATGTATCTGTACAACGCATGCGCGTGTGCGCGTACATTATACATACACATACATACAAACAGAAAATACAATATATATTTATAATAGTAAATAACGATTTGTATTCTTTATATTAAAATAATGTGATATACTCACCAACAGATAGCCTAATGGATCAGAGAAAGCTATGGAAACTGATCCATATATTCATGACAAGATTGATTACTTGATGCAAAATTTTCAAGTCGTTTTTTAAAAGTCAAAGACCAGTAGTCACTAACTTTGGGCCATGGATTAGAATTATTTTTCAACCATAATAAATATTCTTCATATCCGTCAATGTCATCGTCATTTAACTCATCTAAAAAAAAATAGACAAATGCAATGTTAAATAAAAATGATATTTTTTACTTGAAAACATTTTCTTATCAGATAATATAAATATTATTAAATTAATCTCTGACAACGCTAAAACTTACTTAAACAAAGTTTACTATTATTTTCAGTAGTCGAAGCCTTCACATTGATCAAGCCTGCCTTGATAAGTTTCCTTCGCGTTGCGTAGTATCTTGTTAAAATTTTTCCTTTACCTTGTGACTCACCTCTCTCATTTTTTATATACCACACACTCTGCAAAATAAAATTAACAAAATAATTAGAAACAAAAGATTAGCAAGTATACTATAACTTAATTATATTGTTTTATTATTTTTTTACTATATTATACATAAACTGAATTAACCTTTTCTTCAGTAGGAAACAATTTTTTTACATGTTTGCTCAAGAAGGATACTCTGTTGTTATTAAGAGTGTAGTTTATATCAGGTGACAGCTCATTACTGACAATTATTTTTGCAAGCTTATTTCTTAAATCGTTGTTTAATCTGCCTTTGTTTCTGTATACACCCAACACAAATTGGCCTTCTTCAGATTTGTTTAATATGGTTTCAAGATTTTGCAATAATAAACGTGACAAACAAAAATAAACGTAATCTTGTAATAAAAGATGTAATAAATATGGGTTAAATATATACATATATTTATCATATAATATAGTTGTATTATATATATAATTGTATTATATAATAAATAAATAATATGTATATATAAAATATGTATCATATTTCTTACGTATTCATCATCACTAATTAAGCGTCGTTTCACACCTGATCCAGATGTTTGACTTTTTATCAATAAATCATCTGGAAAAAAAAAAAAAAAAAAACCAGTTATTATTACATAACCAAATATTATTTTTTTATAGTTATTACTATTTATTTATTTTATTAAAATATCTATTTATTATATATATATACTAGCTGGTTACCCGGGAATCGCCCCGGAGGACATGTGTAATCAGACACGCAAATAGTCTCTCTCTCTCCCTCTCTCTCTCTCTCTCTCTCTCTCTCTCTCTAAATACAATTCTTTAAAATTTGATTAATTATTTCCCGAAAATTCGTCAAACTTTTGATACCGCTTTCCAAAAAAATCGATAACAAAAAATTATATACTTGATAGCACTCCCCAGGAAATTCAACCCCTACTTTATGTACAATTCTTTGAGATTCGGTCATTCGGAACCGGTTTTTAAAAAGATTGGTAATAAAAAATAGTACACTTTATAGCACTCCCCGGGAAATTCTACCCCTACTTCATGTATAATTCTTTGACATTTAATCAATTATTTCCCGAAAAATTGAAAGAATTAAAAAAACCGGTTTCCAAAAAGATCGGTAACAAAAACTGTACACATTATGGCGCTCGCCGTAAAATTCTACCCCTACTTTATATACAATTCTTTCAGATTCGGTCAATTAATTCCCGAAAGATTGAAAAAATTTCGATACCGGTTTCCAAAAGATCGGTAACGAAAAATTATACACTTTATAGCACTCCCCGTAAAATTCTACCCCCATTTCATGTACTATTCTTTGAGATTCGGTCAATTATTTCCTGAAAAATTAGAAAAATTAGAAAAACCGGTTTCCAGAAAATCGGTAACAAAAAACTATACACATAGTGGCACTCTCCGGAAAATTCTACCCATATTTCATATACTTTTGGTAAAAATTATTTGAAAAAATTTCGATACCGGCTTCCAAAAGATTGGTAACGAAAAATTATACACTTTATAGTACTCCTCGGAAAATTCTACCCCTGTTTGATCTATAATTTGTTGAGATTTGATCAATTATTTTTCGAAAAATAGGAAAAATTAAAAAAATCGGTTTCCAGAAAATCGGTAACAAAAAACTATACACATAGTGGCACTCCCCGGAAAATTCTACCCCTATTTCATATACTTTTGGTAAAAATTCGGTTCAGGGGTTTGGGCTGGGCGTTGATGAGTCAGTCAGTCAGTCAGTCAGTCAGTCAGAACAATCGTGAAAAAAACACATTTTACCCCTTTTCACCCCCTTAGGGGTGGAATTTCTAAAAATCCTTTCTTAGTGGATGCTTACGTCATGAGAGGAATACACCCTCCAAATTTCAAGTCTCTAGGTTCAGGGGTTTGGCCTGGGCGTTGATGAGTCAGTCAGTCAGTCAGTCAGTCAGGACATCTTCCTTTATAGATATTTTTTTTTTATTTATTAATATTTTATACATTTAATAATTATTAATATTTAATAAATTTCATACTTTTTCAAATATTTATTTTACTAATTTATTATTATTTATAATTATTAACATTTACGTTAATATAAAATAATTAGACTAATATAGGATTAATGTAAGAATAAAAAAGATTGTCTTGTAACTATAAATTCAATTTGTAAAAATTGTGGAAAATGAATAGAATAAAAAATATTTTATTCTTACCACCAAGTACTGGAGTAACTGTATTCACAGTTTCAGGTGATCTGAGAGAATTGTTATTTGGAATATCGGCATTAAAATTTTGTTTTGGAGTTGTAACTATGGTCAGAATTTCAGATGTTGATATGACAAGACTATTATTTGGAATATCGGCATTAAAATTTTGTTGCTTTGGAGTTGTAACTATAGTCAGAGGTTCATGTGTTGATATGAGAAAACTGTTATTTGGAATATCGGCATTAAAATTTTGTTCCTTTGTATCTTCAACTATTATTGCTCGTAAAATTTGTCGTTCTAATGTGTAATCTTCTACAGAATTTATATCAACACATTTTTCCTGTTGCAGTGACGTCTCTTGCATATGCGATTGTGGAATCTTGACAAAAATTAATACCAATAAATCATTAATGACAGTTTTTAATTTATGAAAAAAGTTTATTAACTCAACTGTGAAATATCATGATAATTATATAATGTGGAATAAATATTTACTCTGGAATTTTCTTCGGGGTCCCATGTTTGGAATCAGATTTTTAAGATCCTCTTCTGTTAATATATTAAACTGCTCTACATCAATTTCTTGAGCTGTACATGAAAAACAATTATGATTAAAAATTATTGTAATATATTGTCACATAAGATATTGTCGATAAGCTGCTTAATCGTTACCAAAATAGAAGATGATGTTTTTCTTTTTTTAACTGATTAACAGAAAATAATCATTAATTTGTATTTGATGCATTCGATTTTTAATAATTTATTACGATAGTCAATAGCCAAGCACACGCGTTCGATATCCGATAATAATGTACAATTTATCTTTGAATAATTTCAATTATTTGGAAATTTATGTTATAATAGCTACAAAGACATGTATCAATTGCTTTGGTATATTAAATATATTTTGCAAAATATTAATATGCGCGAGAAATAGCATTGCAGCTATGTAAAAGAAAAGGATCGAGATTGTCGAGATTATATTCTCACGATTATTATCACAACTTATAGATAGACCTGCCCCTACCGTAAGAGGCAGCGTGGCAACAATATACGGTGCAGACATATATAAGCCTTTCTGGCGTTTAAAAAAGTGATCTACCAGAAAGCATCTAGAAAGGCTATGTTTGCACCGTATACATATGTCGCCCCGCTGCCTTTTACGGCAGGGACTGACAAGTCTATGATTATTATAAATAAAGCAATGATCCACCATAAAGCAACTTACATACCTGTAAAATTTGCAATTACCTCATCACTGACATTCCACTCGAGCAATAAACGCGTTGCTGCGTTAGACGCCATGTTCTCGAAAATTCTCAAAGGTCTTTCGTAGCATCGACGAGAGCCACGCACGCCTCTGCCGCCGAGCCGTTGATGTTTTTCTTCGTCTTTCGACGAGAACCACGCGCGTCTCACGCCGCCGCGCCACCGAGCCGTCGACGTTCTTCTTTTTTATAAAGCGTGCACATTTCGATCGACAGTAACAAACGCTTGTGTGCCATACCTAAATGTATAGCTCACATACCAATTCTTTTCATTTCCGTACAAATATTGACATGTTAGTGCTGAGTGAAACATATCAATTAGCTGGCATAGCTAACTGTATGTTGCTAAATAAAATGTTTGTGACAGATATGCATAGTTTGCTACCACATCAAAACATTAGTAACAACAGCAAATTTGTTAGTTACAGCAGCAAATGTTATTACAGCAAACCATGATTAGCTATAGGAGAGAATTCTTTTTTTTCCGTGAGTAATATGGTCTTTAATTAACATAATTATATTGTATTTTTAAAAATTCAATCTTTGTATATATATAATTTGTTTATTTCAGTTGCCTTTCGGTTTTGAAAAAGAGTGCTACATGTTTTTAAAATGCGATTTTTTTTTTTTTTTTTCCAATACATTTTATATTACATTTTTTTACCATCAGTTTTATTTTGTATTCGTACGTTTCTTAGGTCTTTTTTTTATTTGGTCACTTTCCTCATCCAATCTGCTCCTTCTCCTGTATCTTTCAAAATGTCCAAGATATTTTTGTAATCCCTTAGAGGCTCCACGCAGTCAGATATCAAATGCTCTAGCGTTTCCATTTTTTCGCCACATATTCCACATACTCTTTCTTCTTCTTTTCTCCAATACTTGCTTCCTTCCTCCTCACTTTCGCATCTATACCATGCAATCATTCTCTGGTCTCTTTCTTTGTATTTTTTTTGTAGATACCTTGGGATGTGATTTGTTTGCAGCTCTTTGTACTTGACGCAGTACCTTTTCTCCTCTATCCTTTTCTCTTGCTTTGTTTTTTGTCCTTTCCGGTTCGTCATTACTAGTTCTTCCATGTCCTTTGTTCTTTTAGAGCTTTCATTTTCTGTTTTCCTTGTGCTACAGCCAACTTGACTATAATATTGGTTTCTGTTTTTTTTCCCATTTTGTTTTCTTCCCTTTCTGTTTGTTTTGTATCTCTTTCCAGCACTCTGCGATTATTTTGTTTGTTTGCCTTTCTTTTGTCTTTTCTTTGTACTTTGCTCTTTTTTCGACTTTTATCCTAATTTTGTCAATTTTAATTTCTTCTTGTATCAGATATGCCGGTGTGTTAAAATCCAATCCTAGAGTCCATCTTATATATTTTGATTGCAACTTTTCTTCTTTTCTCCATCCCCATATTCAATTCAATCCTTTATTCTCTCCCCTTCCGGGGTTGAAAAGGCGTTTTATTTTGGGCAAACGTTCCCAAACCCTTACATATTATTCATATAAACACATAATACACATTTCACATGGCGTTTTATAGGGACGTACCCAACCCTTTACATAAATCCCTTAACCAAACTTATCACCTGGCCTTTTTACGACCTTACATATCCTATTACCCATCCCACCCCTTCTAGGACCTTTTCTCTCTCTTCTTCTTTTGCTCCGCTTCGTCCTCGTCCGTGCTCATCAGCAGCTGGTCTTCCATCTTCTCTACGATCTCGTCCTCCGCCGACTTCCTGGTCCCCCCACTTTCCTCCTCTTTCCTTTCCTTTCTCTTTTCCCTCTCTTTTCCTTCTTTGATCACATCTTCCACCGACTTATCTGCATCTATCTTTACCTTCATCCTACTTTTTTCCTTCCTTCTCGCTTCCAGTACTTTCCTGCCATCTTTTTCGCTTCCCATCTTTACGAGGAATGTTATCCAATCCCCTCCATGTCCTATCTGGTTCACCTCCTTTACCTCTGCCCTCACCTTAAGCCCATCTGTAAAAAGTTGCTTCACCTTATTCAAATTCGAGCTACCTCCTCCCCATCTCTTCTTCTCGACCCTAATTATCACATTCTTCTTTCTTTTTTCATCGTCTTTCTCTTCTTCTTCTTCTTCGTACCACCATTTTGTTTTACATACCTTATTATTTTCCTCCTCACTCTCGCTTCTCTTTTTTTTACCTGAGCATTGTTCGAGTCTGTATACCTTTTTTTTAGCTTCTCTATTTCCTCTTTCATTTCCCTCATCTCCTCCTTGTACTCCTTCATCGCCTTCACCATTCGTTCTTTTGCTACCATCTCCATCTCCTCTTTGTCGATTGCCACCGTTCCTTTGCAAATTAACTTTTGCTCCATCTTTATTCCTTCACCTCCTGCTTATCTGAAATCAAAAGACATTTATTTAATCTCTCTCTGCTTAGCTATCATTGTACTCGCTTGCCTTCTTTTCCTTTCTAATTCCGCCATCCACTTTTCTCCTTCACCCTTGCTGTCTAGTATTCTTTTGATTCTTTCGCCAATTCCTTTTCTTTCTTCTCCTTCTTCGTCTCTTGTGCACCATTCTAAAACATGCTCCCATGATTCTGCCTCCGCGCCACATATCCTGCAGCTTGTTTTTTCTATTGTATCCCAGTATCTTCCGCTTCTCATCTCGTTACCTAATCTGAATCTCGCTATCCTAATCATAGATTGTTCTTTTCCTTTTCTTTCCAGGTATTCAGGTCTCCCGTTTTCTACTACCTCCTTGTACCATTTGTTGTATCTTGATTCTCTTATCCTTTCGTCCTTTTCTTGAATCTGAATGTCCCTGTCTCTTTCCGCCAATTCCTCAATGCTACTCCATCCCTCCCCTCTTTTTCTCTCCATTTCCTTAACTGCATAACCTC
Organism: Temnothorax longispinosus; assembly: GCF_030848805.1. Taxonomy (NCBI): domain Eukaryota; kingdom Metazoa; phylum Arthropoda; class Insecta; order Hymenoptera; family Formicidae; genus Temnothorax; species Temnothorax longispinosus. The sequence goes on along the minus strand of NC_092363.1, from coordinate 14,105,128 downwards.
TTTGCTCGTAAAAGCTCTTTCTTTCTTCTTCCCATTTTGACTTTTCTTTCCTATCCTTTTCTCTCATTTCCCTCCAGCACTCTCTTGCAATCTCGTTTCCTTCTCCTCTCTCCAATTTTTCTTCATACTTTATCGCCCTTTTACCAGCGCTTATTCTTGCTTTATCTCTTTTAGTTTCCTCTCTTATCATATATCCGGGCGTATTCCAGTCCAGGCCCAACGTCCACCTTATATACCTTTCGTGCATTCTTTCTATTTTCTCTCTTTCTTTCCATCCCCATATTTCTGCTCCATATAAGGCTATGCTTGCAACCAGCGAATCATATAACTTGATCCTTCTTATCCAGTCTCCTCCAAATAACCTTTTTCCTATTCCCCATACCTGTCTCATTGCTATGGTCGCTTTTCTTACTCTCTCATTTATATGCGCATCTTGTTCTCCGTTCTTTTGGAATGTGTAGCCTAGATGGCACAATTCCTTCACCTCTTCTATTTCTTCTCCCTTCCAACTCCACTTTACTTTCTTCATTTTACCTCCTCCCTTCCTAAATCTCATTACTTTTGTTTTCCCTACATAAACTCTTAGCTTCTTTCTGTCAAAGTATCTTTCTAGTCTTTTCAGCATTCTCTTCATTTCCTCTTCATCCTCTGCTACAGCAACTATGTCATCCGCGTACGCCAACGTCCAGAATTTTATTTTTCCTAAAACTATCCCTCCATCTTGTCCTTTCCTCATTGTCTCTTCCATGTCTGCCAGCAAAAGTATGAAGAGCATAGCGCTCAGCGGGCATCCTTGCCCAACTCCTTTGACCGTCCAGAAGCACTTTCCTTTTTCCCCTTTTACCCTTACCACACATCTTGTCTCCTCATACAGGTCTTCTATCCTCGTCCTCAATTGCTCACTGATTCCTTCTTTCTTCAGGACTTGCCATATTTTTTCTCTGTCCACTGAATCGAATGCGGCTTTCAGGTCTATAAATGCTGCTACTAGTTTCCCTTTTCTCTTGCTTATAGCTTTCCCAATCACATAGTTTAGCGCGTATATATTCTCCATTGTTCCTTTCTTTTTTCTGAATCCTGTCTGTGTTTCTGGTAGCATCCCCTTCTCTTCTACCTCTCTCTCTAGCCTCTTGGCCAAAATTGCTGCATATATTTTGTAACTTGTATTCATTAGTGTTACCCCTCTGTAGTCCTGCGCTTCCTTTCCTTCTCCCTTTTTTTACTATTGGCACTATTATTCCTTCTTTCCAATCTTTTGCCATCTCTCCCGTTCTCCATGCTTTATCACATACCTCCCATATTTTTTCTCTCAGTCTCTCGCCTCCATAGATCCATACCTCGTTTGCTAGTCCATCCGTGCCTGCAGCTTTCTTTTCTTTCATTTCTTTGATTACTTCTTCCACTTTTTCTCTTCCTATTCCTCCCTGCTCTTCTTTATTCCCTATTCTTTCCTCTCTCCTCCTATCCTTTTCATGCGGCTTCGTCATAACTCCATCCAGTAGTTTGATCAAGTGTTTATTCCATTGCTCCTCCGTTATCTCTTCGCATACCTCTTTCTTGCTTTTCCTTTGTCTGTTTATAAATTTCCATACTTTGGTTTCATTATTTGCTTCTCTCGCTTCCTTCATTACTCTCTCCTTTTCTGATTCCTTCTTTTCTTTTACTTTCTCCTCATATTCCTTTTTCTTTGCCATGTACTTTTTTTTGTCTGTCTCTCCTCCTCTCCACCTCGCTAGATTCTCACGTGCTTCCTCCCTTAGTTTTGCACATTCTTTATCCCACCATCCGTTTTTTCTCTTTGCTCTCCCGTCTTCTCTTATTTCTTTCCACTCTGCGGCTCGCTTTGTCGCTTTCTTTATTTCCTCCAGTATTTCCTCTATGCTCGTACCTTCCATCTTCTCTTCTTTCATTCTCTCTTTGTACCTTTCTTTTCCTTCCCTCGACCAATTCATTATTTTTCTCACTCTTCTCTCCTCTTCTCCTCCTTCACTTGTTCCTTTTATTTTTATTGTTACGGGTTGGTGATCCGAGTCTACCTCCTCATACCTCCTGGTTTCCGATTATATAGTCAATTACCGACTCTCCCCTTCCTCCTGTAAATGTAAACTCTCCATCGGTGTCTCCTTTTGTTCCGTTCAATATTCCTAATCCTCCTTCCTCAATAAACCCCAGCAGTTTCCTTCCTTCCGTGTTAATTTCTTTATCCTTCAATTTTCTCTTTTCCCCCATTATCTCTGTTAGGCCACCTTCTTCCCCAGTTCTTGCGTTAAAGTCGCCTCCTATTATTATTTGCTCCCCTAATCCTCCCTCGTTTGTGAATTCCTTTATATACCTTATTTTCTTCTCAATATCGTTGTTCACATATATACCGCTATAATTCTCCACGTTTCCTCCTTTGTCCTTGCTATTCTTTCTCCAATTCCTTCCTCTTCCCTCTCTTCCGTACCGGTTGCCGTCATTTCTTTCCTAACGCCTGTTATTATCCCTCCTCTTGCTCTTCCTTTCTTTTTTTCTTTTGTCGCAGGTTGGCATTTCCATACGTACTTATCTGATAACATTCCTTTGATTTTGCGCCAATCTTTTTGCTCTACCCACGTTTCTAGCATCGCTATTATATCCCAGCTTTCCATTTCTTTCCAGAATTCTTCGTTTTTTCTCTTTAGTCTAGCCATGTTCCAGAAGCCTATGCTTAATGTACTCTCTTTTTCTTCATATTTCCTGTTCTTTTCCTTGTTCCCTCTCCATATTCCCTCTCCTCTCCCTCTGCTTCTTATGTCTCTTCCCTCGTTTTCTCTCTTCTTTCTTTTACTACTTTCGAAACCCAATCTCTTCCTCCAATTTCCCCTTACTTTCGTTCCATTTCATCTCTTTATTATCTACCCACATCTTTTGGTATCCAATCGTGGTTTTCTTTCCTGCCTCTCTTTCTTCTTTTGCTACTCTTCTCATCTCTTTTTGTATCTGCCCTTCCAATCTAGTTGGATCGTCGTCCAGATAGCATTCATATTTTTTACCCAGTTCCTTTCTTTTTGTCATTATTTCTCTTTTGTCCTCCCAGCTCTTACATTTCATCACTGTCATTTTATTTCTTCCTTTTCCTATTTCATGTACTTGTTCGCGATGGCTATTTTCATCTCTTTTATTTCGCTCATCATCTTCTCTACTTTCTCTTTCTTTCCTGCTTCGCTTCCTATCGCTGTTCCTTTCACTACCATGTTATTTCTCCTCCTTCTTCTCTCCGCCATTTCCATATTTCTTTCCATCTCTTTCATTTTTTCCACAAGTATCTTCCTTCGCTCTTGTCTTCCATGTTCAATTCTGTTTTTTCTATTTTCTCCTCTACCTTTTTTATTCTTTCCTCCAGCGACTTTTTTGCTGTTCCCAAATTTCCTCTCTCCTTTTAAATTCTTCTTTCAGCTCTCTTATTTCTCCATCCCCATATTTCCGCTGCATATAAAAAGATGCTTTCCACTAAACTCTTAAACATTTTCATTCTTCTGTCTACACTCTCCCTGAATTTCTCTGTTCAATACTCTATACTTGTGCCATTGCAATCACTGTCTTCTTCACTGTTTCTTTTACATGTGTTTCCATTCCTTTGATTTTTTAAAAGTAAAACCCTAGATATTTAAATTCCTTGACTTTTTCCAGTCTGTCTCCGTTACATCTCCATTCTTCCTTCTTTTTCCTACTCCTTTTTTTTTAAAGATTATAAATTTGGATATTTTAGCGTCAAGTATCAATTTTTTCTTTTCTAAATACTTTTGGAATCTACTTCCAGATCCACTATATAAAACATAAAGAGCGTTGGACTCGTAGGGCATCCTCGCTTTACTCCTTTGGTTGTTCAAAATTTGCTCGTTGTATGATTGTTTATTCTGACGGCGTTTCTCATTCCCTGATAAATCTCACCTATTCTTTTCCTGATTTTGTGGCTGATTTCTGTTCTCTCCATTATCTTATTCAGTTTTTCTTTGTCCACCTTGTCAAATGTGGTGCTTAAATCCGCAAAGAATGCCTAGATTTTTCCTCCCTTGTTGACTAATTCTCTGTTGTTGATGTAATTCAAAAAAAAAAAATCGTCATCTATCGTGCTTCTCTACCTCGTCTAAATTCTGGTTGCATTTCTGGGATGATGTGTTTGTCTTTTACTTTGGCTTTCGGTCTTTCTTCGAGTACCATTGCGTATATCTTGTACGCCGAGTTGAACAACGTTATTCCTCTATAATTTTTAAAATTTTTCTCATTTCCTTTTTTGAAGATTGGGGCAATCACTTTTTCTTTCCATCTTTCCAGCAGCCCCTCTCCTTTCCATACCCTGTTTATAATTTCTTTTTACCTTTATTACCTTCCTGCTTCCATACTTTTTTTTCGAGTCCATCTTTTCCTGGGGCTTTCTTGTTCTTTAGTTTAGCCATCTGTCTTTGTATTTCCGCTTCAATTATCTCGTTTTCATTCTCTTCTGGTTCTGTGGTCTCATTTACCCCACCGTTGCTATATCCTGGTGATTCTGTTTTTTCTAAAAGCTGCATAAAGTAGGCCTTTTATTTGTCCGACTCGATCTTTTTTGTGATTTCTGTTGTTTTCTTTCTGCCTCTATTAATGTATTTCCACGCTTGATTTTCATTGGTGATTTGCTGTATTTCTTGATCTTCTCTTTGCATTTGTCCTCATCTTTTTTTCTCGTAGTTATCTTTGCCATCTTCTCCCTTCCTCCATTGCTTTAATGCCCTTCTTGCTACTCTTTTGAGCTCCGTGCACTCTTTATCCCACCATTTGTTGGTTTTATCCTCCATTTCCTCACCTTGATTGTTTTCTTACTTACTGCTTTGCTTAGTTGTCCCATCAGCTCTTGTGTACCATCTCGCCTATTTCCTGTGCCGTGAAGGATATTTCTTTTGTTTTTTCCGCAAAGTATCTCTTGCCCTCTTCTGTCCATATTCTTCTTTCTACGCTTGTCTCTTTTTGTTTGACGTCTGGATTCGCACCATTTTCTGCGGAATAAATGTGTATTTTGATCGGCAGGTGCTCTGATTCCGCAAAATCCACCATGTCTTTTCTAGCTTCTGCATCAACTATCCCATAATGTATTATCGAGTTGCCACACGCACCTATATACGTCCATTCTCCTGCTTTGTCTCCTTTTATATTTCCGTTGAGTATACTTTATCCTTCTTCTTCTATCAATTCCAACATTGTTCTTCCTTTTGCACTTTTTATCTTGTCCTTTGATTTCCCTGTTATTGTATTTCCAATTTATTGTGCCTTTGTCTCCTATTCTTGCGTAGAAATCTCCGCCAATCAATATTCTTCTGTTCTGTAGACTGTGAATTATCTGTCGTAAGTCTTTTACTGTTTTTTTTATGTCTGTGCTGTATACTAATTTTGAATCAACTCTTCTTTCTTGAATGCCTTTTCGCTCGTTTATTGTTTCTTCTTTCTTGACACCTTTTCTACTCATCCACATTCAACAAATTCTCGTCCATTGTAAAAAACTAGAGACATAATCGATCAATCGTTACGGTGCAAACGCGTCGTTGTTATCAAGTTACAAAGACCAAATGAAACTTGGAAACTTGTTTAGCGCATTGTTTTCGTACCATTTTGTATCATTGTCCGCACAGCCCCTGTTTGCGCAGCCTTGGGGGGGGTCGGGGGGGGGGCGAAGCCCCCCCCAGTTACCCAACCTCGTTTTACGCGGCCTTGGGGGGGTCTGGGGGGGCGAAGCTCCCCCAGCAACCCCAAAACACTGTCCGCACAGCCCCTGTCTGCGCAGCCTTGGGGGGGGGGTCTGGGTGGGGCAAAGCCCCCCCCCAGCAACCCCAAAACACTGTCCGCACAGCCCCTGTCCGCGCAGCCTCGGGGGGGTCTGGGGGGGGCAAAGCCCCCCCAGTGGGGGGGTTGGGGGGGGCAAAGCCCCCCCCAATCTACGGACCACTTAAACCAAATAATAAATTACAACAACTAAAGACCTTCTGTTAAGGTTGCGTCCAAGGTGCAAAAATCTCAATATGCATAGCGATAATACTAAAATACCCAGCGCAAACAGTCATGCAGTGTTTGACGCGACACAAACTGATTATTGACTGAAAAATTATTGGCTTTAGGATACGAATATTTTTCCGTTAGTTTCCAAGTTTCATGATTAAAAAGATCATGTCGTATTATTAACGTATACCAAAGATTTATAGAATCGTTATTAATTTTATTATATATCTCAATTGCGCGAATCTCAAATATGTTTTGTAAAAATTATGCATAATATTCCTATCGAGGGGGTAACCACTAGCTGAAATGTTGTCCCACCAATTTCATGATTTCATTTGATTTCATATGATTTCATCTGATTACAAATGATTTCATCTGATTACAAATGATTTCATCTGATTACAAATGATTTCATCTGATTACACAATGATTTCATCTGATTACACAATGATTTCTTATGATTACACAATGATTTCTTGTGATTACACATGGACATTTTTGAGTCGATAGATGTGATAAAAAAGAATACGCTTCGCGTTCCAAGGACTATACATGAAATTGACTATAAAAAAAGGTGCTTCGAAGATTGGAAAAAACGTTGACACACAAGTATTGTAGTGGGAGGGAATTATTTTGACGGGGACAAAATAAATTTAAATAAATAAATTCATAGTTTATTTTTTATTGAACGAGTCCCGTTGATCACAGTAATATTAAGAAAGAAAACAAAATATAAACCATTACAAACAAAACGGAATATTAAATTCGATGCCAATATAATCACAGATTATTTTATAATTAGTGACATATTAAAGTAGACCTTAAAAAAAAAACGGAATATTAAGTATACATAAAGTATATAGCTTTTTATAACAGCAAAATAAATGACATTATTTATTATAGAAAACTTTTCCTCTAGCTTGTAATTTGAAAAGTCCTGTGGAGAGAATGATCAAAGTCCTTTGACAATATTAGGAGACGAAAGCTTACGTGCAATATTAACAGACTAAACTACACATATATCGTCTTGTTTTGGAAAGTAAAATAAATACTTTTTCTTTTTCATAAATTTAATGGTATATTCATTCTCCTTTGAGGAGAGAGAGAGAAATTACAACTCCTATATAATAAATAACGGACTTTTTAGTTTCGAAAGAAACTAGTACAAAATCATTTGGCTCAACTATTGGCTCAGTCTCAACAAAAGATTTAATATATTTTAAAACACTCTCATGGAGTTTTAATTTGTTCTCTATAAATCCATTAGTAATAGTACATACATAATTTTTTAAACTTGTGTATCCATGACTCTCTACTAATACAGGTTTAACATTTACATTTCCTCCAGTATCGTAACTATACCACAAACACAATACTCTTACTTTACGATTTGATTCATAATTAATACGTGCATATTCCTTGGAAAATTCTTTGCATTTTCTACTTTTACCTTAAAGGTAGGAAAAACTTTTAATCAAACCCAAGAGTATTACATTTTTTTCGATCTGTCGAAACAAGCACCACTCTCCGACAGTTACATCGTCACAAGTTTTACAAGATAGTGTTAATAGATTCGATCTTAAAGTAGATTTTGGTTTGAAGGAATATTCCTTTTTCATTACACGTTGTAAACGATCACTACTAAGGCGATTACAATTTTTATTAAGAAGCCAACAGATGGACGATTTTCCAACAACTATTTCTTTACCATGCGCATTTGTAACAATGGTAAATGGACTTGTTTTATTTGGTGCAAGGGTCGTTTCACCATAATTTTTCATGTTAAGATAACCATCAGATACGCATGATAAAGTGCGGACACATCCTCAAGAATATCTTTTGCTGGAAATTCGTCATCTTCTTGTTCTATACTTTTAGAAATAGAAACTTTAGTAGGAGCTGATGTAACTGTACCGTCTACATAGTCATTCAAATTATTATTTTCATTATCAGAGGAGTCGACTTCCGAGTCATCAACTCTTGTATCACGTACTAATGGTAAATTGCAATTTAATTTTCCCGGCTTTAGACCAAACTTGTGAGTATCAGTGATTGCTTTTTTTCTAGCTTCATCAATAACTTGAAAAATATCGTCATTAGTTGGTAAACTAGACTGAATTTGTATTGTTTTTACTTAATGTTCCATTCTCGAGAAATTAATATTTTTATTTAATTCGCTCGCCAAGATATCGCTTTGTAATTGTATCTTCTTAATTCTATGTATGACATCAAGTAAACTACAATTTACAATAGTCGAGTAACTAGTAGACATAGATCTGATCTGACGAAAAAATGCTTCACAGGGCCGACTACTAAACAATGGCGGCATGAACAGATGTGGCATATTGCAATCTCTTAACTTTTGTATTATATTTACCATACTATGTGCATTAATTTCAATACAGGCTCAACACGTTAAACTTTTAAAGTTATATCTGTTAAAGTATACATTCTATTATTTTTTATCCAGTTGCGCCAACGTCGTATTATAAACACAGAGTACCATAATTTAGAAAGCCTTTCCAAAGGTGTTAAATAAGGATCAGTGTATGACAGTATTATATAATTTAGTAATTTTAAATATAACACGGTACCCTCCGAATTAGAAATATGATAAGTAATAATTTCCAAACTTTAAAATTTATTTTGTCCTTGGGTTCAATATCGGACAAAGATAACAAATGCTTGTTCTTGGATACAATATTTATCAGTATTTTTAAATGACTTACAGAATCAAGTGTGTTTCCGAACGATAGCAGAATAGAGTGTTTCAATAATCTGTTTCAAAGTTTTGTAGCTATGTGTATGGCATCTTGTACAAAATAATTGTCAGTATATATAGCATTGAACCAAGGCCACGTTGAGGTCAATTTTGGATGTGCCGTATTGCATACCTGTGAACGTCCTAAACGTGTTTCTATGCGCATTGCTTTTAATAAACAAAAGTCTCCATCTGATGAAAATCCGAGTACAGTTATTCCAAATGCAGCTAGTTCTTTAAGAATAAATTTCCAGCGTTTAGTAACATTCTGTGAGGTAAACTTGATATCGGTACAAAATAATGACAAACAAAATGGACCAGAATGTTCTGCAATGGGTTGTGCCATAATGGTATAAACTAATGAGGCAGTCTTTCCTTCATTGAAATGACGTTCAATTTCCTTCGCTGATCTGGCCAGAAATGAATAGGATACAGGCATTCCATGCTCATCAAGTGGTAAAACTAATCCTACCAACTTATTTGTTGAGAAATCATATTGAATTTTACCAGTTGATCTTGTAGCATCTTCCGAGATCCATACAATAGAAGGCAAGTTTCTTTCACGTAGGTAAGATTTCACGTGATCACAACGTACGTCTCCCTCAACTATTTTTTGTCCATTCTTTTGCAAATATCTACTTACAGATGTAGCAGATGTAGGAGAAGGTAATGGAAGATTCTTATACAGTGTTTCGTATAGTAATCTCCCTCCAAGCATAAATATACATGTTGAAAATAACTCGAGTGTCTTACTGTATCTAGAACCGGTATTTGACTTTCGGTTTTACACGTTTACATTCTTTTCAGCAGATCAATCAATTAATATTTGTAATAAAAAAGTATTTTTTTTTATCATAATTTTCTCAAACATTTTCTCCCGAGTTTTCTTCTTGAATTAATAAAGCATTCTTTAAACATATTTCCAACTCTTAATTTTTTTGTAAAAAAAAGTCAGTCATTTAAAATTTAAAAAAATTGCGGTATTCGAGTTTGGTTTTTTGTAATAGATCTATAACGTAATCTTTGTGCCTTGTAGAATCGAGATCTTTTGTCCTTGCGTTTTATAATTTTGTCTTCAAGTTATTGGCGCGCGATGGTGAGGGTGTTTTTCTGAAGCAATATGCGCCTCGATTACTCCAAAAAGTTATTCCCCCAAACTCGTTTCAGAGATGTTCATCGCGTCATCGTCTTCAAGCTGATTTTGCGAGTGATTTTGTGGAGAGGATTGCAATAAAAAGTTCTCAAGAGGCATTTGCTTTGTCTTCTCAGTAGGATTGTTACTGCGGTGTATCGGTGTACATACCACGAGGATTACCCGCCGTGGAAAAATGAGATTTAAAGTGCTTCTCAAAATTTGATTTTACCCATCTCATTTTTCCTTGTTTCCCATATTCGAGTTTATGGGCTTTTGTCTTTTTCTGACATATAGGGCAAATAATATTAGCCTCGACTTTAGTCAGAGCTCTCTGAATCATCCTTTATTCCTTCTTCAATGATGGTTATTTCTACAGAAGCAGACGAAAATTTCTCAACAACTTGCTTCTCGACTTTTTTACTTACCTGTAAATAATAAATAATTTTAGGAAATTGAATTTAACATTATTTTAATTTAGATTATTATTACGTAGTTACATGAAGAAAACACTAGTGATATCACTTGGCTAATGTAGCAACAGCAATTATTAATACAATATTTATTTAACGTTAATTCACACAACTTTGTTTTCTAATCGTAGAGAGTACGAATGTAACAACCAAGGTAACAACCATAGCTGTTTTCTCCGTGTACTTGCATAAAAATTAGATATTTGTATTAAATTATATACTTTTTTTACTTTGTTTCTTTAACCATACCATTATTAAGGCATAAAGACTGTCATGCTCAGCGTTCAAATTGATCTACCGTTGGCTTGCTGCGAAGAGCTTGGTAAGGAGCCTTCATCAAGGTCTTGCATAGACTTTTTGCTTCTGATTAAAATTTTCTGTTAATTTTCGGGGTTGACACGTGGATTTTTCAAGTCTTAACTCGGGCATGAAATACATTCTATCCGTGGAGAGTTTGTTAGCAACGAATTTCTGTATTTCATCGAGTAGTGCCTTATGTCCGGTTGGAATGCGGAACTCACTAGGACAAATATGATGATTGTTGAAATAGTCGCTGTACTTTTCACCCTCTTTTATGAACTTGGCATTTTTGTTCTACCAAACAACTCTAGCTTTTTAGTAGTAGTATCTGCCTACATTTTCTCTATATCAATGGGTGTGTCATATCCTTTAAGACGCATGATATTTACAAGTATACAGGAATATTCAGCCCCATTCCTTTCCCTATAATGTGCCACATTACGTCTGTAGCTGTTTGATCCTCTTCCCGAGTCTCTGTCCGAGTTCCAACACTAACGTAGATTTTGTTACTCATCACCGCGTCGTACTTGTTGCCAAGCTGGCTACCGTCTTCTCGGTCATTCTTGTCGTCCATCATACTCTAATTAGAAAACACTCGAGAAATCAACTATACTAGAATCCGGCAACGTTAAGGTAGGCGTCTCGCTACGTGCTAGTCATGTGACTGTTTGCAGGTTTTCACGTTCAGAAATATATTTCAGGCAATTTTTGCCAAGGGAAAAAAAATTTTATGAATTATGGTGTAAAATTTCATACGTGACAAAACATGTTATTTTTTTCCAAATTATGTGATTTTTCTCATTTGACTCCGTTTTGATCAGCTGATTATGCGAGTCGTCGAGAAAGGTTACAAGTGAGAAAAATACTTTTCGATTGAATGTTGACACGTACTGAGAAAGGGTTTCAAAACGTATGACAGGGGTGTCACGCACTATCCACGTCGGCTAAGAAAGACGAGCCCCATAACCTGCAACTACAGTGCGTATAGCCAACGGCGTTGCCAAGTCTTCCCAACCTCACCTCGACCAAAAAATGTCTGCTCGCGTACCGCATTTTCACTAAAATAAACTAAAAAATTAGCAGCGAAATCTCCGGTAAACTATATATTTTATGGTTGCATCGGAGATTCTTCGAAATCTAATGTACAAAAAGCAATGTTTTTTCTCACTTTATCTAATCGAAAAATGCGAAAATATGTGATTGAAACCGTGATAGAGCCTTCTTTTCTGTATAAAGTAATGCAAAATTTGTGATTTTCGAGATTTATTTTCTAGAGTAAATAGTCGGTAAGGAGCCACAGAAAAAATCGACTGCAAAGCTGATTATATAATTTGATGTAAAATCCGAAATTGAAAACTTTATCTAATACATGCCCTGACGAGACGACTACCTTAAGAGATTGTACACGCACGCTTTTGACATGCAGCCATCTCATTCCGTGGTTAACCTAACCTAACCTAACTTTACTGGGAAGGGCGCTTGCGAGAGCGATTGATAATCGATCGTAATCAATCAAACACGTCACGATGCGACACGGTCTCAACACTGACTACGTTTACACGGCCCGATTTAAGCCAAAGTTATATAACATCAATGTTACAACTACTGACGTTAGATGCCGTGTAAACGCTCTTTTACGACAAAGTTATTACATCGGTGTAGTAACTTAAAGTCGATTGATGAAGAGGCTTAGGCGGTTACTACATCGACGTAAGAAGGACGTGTAAACGGTCGCACTGTAACAATGGCGATAATGCCAACCGTAAAAATTAAGCATTCTGCAAACTCTCAATTATTTGCAGAGTACGTGATTCTATAGTACAGAATACAGAAAGCAAAGAAAGTGAAAGAAATGGAAACCAAAAAGCGCAAGTTGGGAAACCGAGTAAACTCGATATTTTCTCAAATTAATGAGAGAACGCAAATCATGAAAAGTTTAGATGGCGGAACAACCTTAAACATAATATCTGAAAAAATTTCAAAACATTTGATTATGAGATAGTGTTTAAAATAGAATGAATACAAGCAGTGAAATGTTACTAAGGTGAACGAGCAACAGGGATTTAGTTATCTCAGTATATTTGCAAAAGCTCTTCCTGATGAGCAGAGACACAATATTAATAAAGCATACAATAGTAATCAATATAAATGGCAAACACATAGAATAGTAGCACAGTTCACATCAAAGTCGAATAATAATCATCCTTATGTCCTAAAAATAAGAGTAAATTAAGTATAAAATTTACAAAAGGTTGGCAATAATTATGTTAAATTATTGCCTCTTGAAGACACTGTATGTGTCGTGATCGCATTACTTTTCTATCTCGCTACGAAAACTTAAACTAATACTTTGAATAATACGCAACGTAATGTCGAAACTAAGAAATATAAATGAATATTAATATAACGCTATATAATTTGGTAGAACATGTAATGTCTTTTCCGAGAATCTTTACTTTTTGCTACTGGAACGTAAGAGACCCGCGTGACGGGCTAAAACAATGAGGTATCAAATATCAATGTTGTTTTACCGTACCGACATAAACACAACGAAGCGTCTCGAGTCAAAAACAACGCGGAATTCGGTAGAAATACAATTAATGCGTGTACACGTGGCGTAAACCGATGCGCGCGGCTTATCGATATTGCGATCTATCTCGCCATAGAAACCGTCGTTAGACAGCATTATCCGATGTAATCAGAAGGGCTTGAAAGAGCCCGCAATGGCGTGGTCCACGCTTATCCGAAACACGGACAGAAAGGAAACGAAGTACTTAACGTTGAAGAACTCAGCTCGATCGTCATAGGCTGCATTAACCAGGGATGTAATTCTCGAGCGCCAGCGGAATTCGTCCTTCTTATTAAGCACGCGTCCTTCGTCCTTCGGGCGTCGGCTGGAATGTTCTCGCTCTCTCTTTCTCTTTGTCTTAGGCAGTAATAACCACGGAAATCGCACGCACGCAGGAATCAATTTCGTCGTGATCTCGAGAATCACACCACGCGTGTTAACGCGGGCACGAGGCCGAAAGTACTTATTCAATGGCGCAGCTTTATGCGATACTTTCCGAACAGAATATTCTTCCGTATTTTCCGAATCACGCCTCGTACAATTAATGTATACGACCGAACGATCTAACTCGATCGTACTTTATCGGGATTACGCTTATTCGAACGAATCTTCCTAATCGAGCAAAAGAACCACGATCTCGAAACGTGCGTACTGTATCCCAGACCTTGAGCGAATGGCGCGGAACGCGGCTCGTCGCGTCGCAAGCTCGGACCGGTAACGACAAAAGAGAATCGGTAGCGCGCTCCTAGCTTCCGGCACCGTGGTCGCCGCTACGCTATCGATTTCACGAACGAGTCGATATTTTTGAGAACGCGCTAAATTCGAACAGATAGACTATATAAATATTAATTATTATTATTATGAAATGTAATATTTTGCTTTTATTTTTCACATTTAATTCAGATTTAAACGCCATTCCCGTATAAACTGAGAATCATATATAATTTTTTTGTGATGTTAAAAATTATTTTGTTACCTACTTTTTTTTTTTGTTATATTTTATATCAAGTTGTACCGACTATACTCTGTGATTATTATATCAAGTTGTACCGACTGTACTCTGTGATTATTACAACAAGTTGTACTGATTTTACCTGAATGATTACTATGATAAAAATATAATTATAAAATATAATTATTGAAATTAATTTTCTTCAACTACTTTTCAATCGGGGATGGTTTTATGAAAGTTTGCACAAGGGCGGCTCATTCCCACACGACGGCCCTAAATATCGATAACATATATAAAGAAACATTGTACATTTTTTAAATAAATACTTTTATACATAATTATAATTTGTGCTATAAGACAGGTAGCAAAAAATCAACTCATAAAGAGTACAGGTTATTTTTATATTATATATTGTTTATGTTACAAATGTTCTTCAGAGTTTCAAATTTTCAGCCAAATAATTTTTTAGGGTATCCCTTAGCTGACTGGCAATAAAGTGATCCAAGTTATGAGCTCTTGTTGGTTCTGATTGCTGAATTTCGACTTGTACGTCTGTTACTGCATGCTCCCACGCTGGTAAAAATGTTTCTTTTCGCGTCTCGACTATGTTATGTAAAATGCAGACGGCTGATATTATATTTAGTACGTAAGTATAGTGTGTACGTCAATTCGTTCAAGTACTCGTCGCCAACAAGCTTTCAGTCTTCCAAAAGCTATTTCAACACATACGCGGGCAGAATTTAGATATACATTAAAGGATTCTTCCTCAGGAGTGAGACGAGCACTCTTGGTGTATCCTTTGATGAGCCATTCCAGTGACGGATAAGCAGGATCTCCTATTATAAGATAAGGCGCTGACCATTTAATACCGTTTTCATTCCCTAAAATTAAAAGTTTTACGTAAATTTGAGAAAATTATATAATATCAACTTTAGTAAAGAATGAAACATTTTTTACCAACTTTGGGAATTAATAAATTATAGTTTTTATACAATTTTGAAGTCTGAAAAACTGCAACATCATGACACGATTCTGGTGAACCACAGTAAATATTACGAAACCTAGAAAATGATGGCGTTAATCAATTATTCTATTAAAAACAAAAACAGTGGAATGAACAAATGATATACTTGCACACACCTATAGTTGTTATCTACAACCGCTTGCAATATCATAGAGGGCCATCCTTTTCGATTAATGTAATCTCTATATCCATTACTAGGAGGAAGAATAGGGATATCCCGTCCCATCAATTGCTCCAATTAATTGTGGAATATGCGTTTTCTTCTCAAAAGCCGCAGCTATTTTATAGCACTCATCATTGTCAGGCATGGTTATCCACAAGCTCATTAGTTTTGTGTTAATTGCATCAATTACTCTATGAATACACTTTTACACGGTTGCCTTATGAATTCCAAAATTATTTCCAACTATGCGATATTCACAGCAGCTAGATAAGAAATACTGCAGACAAACAGCGACCTGCTTTTCCGATGTTACTGGTTCTCGGGTTCCTATCTGGTTTAAACTTGGAGCGAGTACTTTTCGTAACTGATCATACAATATCACATAACCAGAGAAAAAGTTGCTTTAGTCATCCGAAATGTTTCTAACCAGTCTTAATCCTTAAAATGACCATATTTCTCTTTCTCGAGATAATTTTAATATAGGTCCGAGATCAAGCAAATTATTTGGTGGCGTTGAATTCAACAAGCGTTGGTAATAGAATTTCTTTTAGACGCCTTCGCCGTTTGATCAAAATTTTTTGGATATGTAATGTACATTGCATGACCATGTTTTCCACAGTTGTCAAGTATACCCCAGCAAACGCAAAAGGATTAAAAGATATTAAAATTTTTTAATACCTTTGAATCCCTTTTTTGGCGGAATTAGATGAAATTAGATGGGATTCGAAATGAGATGGTCCAATCCCATGGAATCCAAAAAAGAAATTTTCAATTCCATTTAATCCTATGGAATCCGTAAAGGTTATGGAATTGTATGGCATTAGATGGTTTAGGAAACGTCTCGCGCCTCCGTTGGGCGACCAAGCGCCGTTGTTCGTTGTTCGTCGGTGAGCTTTTGTGTATGCCTAAAAGCGTCGTCTACAATGGCAGCAGGAGTATGCAGTAAGACGTAAGCAGTAAGCTATTGACCAATCACAGTCGATTATTCTTGAATTGTAAAAATCCCATTAGTCAATAACTTACTGCTTACGTCTTACTTTATCCTGCTGCCATTGTAGACGACGCTTAAGGGCATTACACGCACTACTGCCAACGGGCAATTAGTCCAAAAATGAGATTTGTAAGATCTGTCAGGCCCCGTAGGGGGTCCCTTTACATAGCGGTCGAGACGAAACTTTGAACTCGAGAAGATGCTCCAGCGATGCGACGCTTAGCGGCGTCGACACGCGAACTGCCGGTAGTAATGCAGATACCGCGCGGGCGTGTACTATTGGTGGCGCGTACCGCCACAGAGTTCAACACGGACACTTTTTAATCCCTATCCTGGCATTCAATGGTATTCATTTTATTGTCAGAATAGACGGAATTCAATGGAATTCAATACGGAAATTTTTAATTCCTAGTTTGGCATTCAATGGTATTCATTTCGTTAACGGAATCAATGGTATTCAATGGAATTCATCACGAAACTTTTTAATCCCTAACCTGGCATTCAGTGGTATTTATTTCGTTAACGGAACCAATGGTATTCAATGGAATTCATCACGAAACTTTCCAATCCCTAACCTGGCATTCAGTGGTATAATATTTTTGTGTCGGAATTGGATGGGATTTAAAAAAGACAAATTCTTTCCAAAATAAGGAATTCCATGATATTGAAACTATTTCAATCCCTTTTTTGGACAGAATGGAATTCGGAAAGTCCTTAATTGAATTCCTGGCAATCCCGTTTTAATTCTTTTCAATCTTTTTTCGTTTGCTGGGACGGCAACAAACGAGCAAACGCTTTCCATGTTCTCCCCAATTGTTTCCAATATTGATAACAATTAACCTAAAATTTTAATTTCTTGTTAGTTATATATTACATTTTACTTGACAAATAAATATTTAATGATTTTCAAATTTATTATGTAACCTAAAAGTCCACTTTGTTTGTTGACTTGATTACATTTTTTCAGACCCTAACCCTACGACAAGCAAGCATCAAATTTTTAGTAATTTTATATTGGTACCAATGGAAATCTCACTCGAAAGTTATAAGTTATTTCAGCTTGGTGGGAGTAAGATGAGGCTGAACGTGTAAACGCAACTCACCTCAAGTAGGAGTTTTAACATCAGCGTTACCAAGTCAAAGTTGGAAGCCGTGTAAACGTACACTCACTGTATACGAGATTTGATATGATGTTATCAAATTTCACCGAGGATTTCATGGTGATTTCATGGTGATTCCACATGATTTCCAGTGATAACACGGAGATTCAAAATGATTTCTGCTGATTTCATATGATTTCTAGTAATTTTATATTTCTTGTGATTTCATATGATTTCTGATGATTTCATATGATTTCATAATGATTTCGGGGACATTGTCCCACGATTTCATTTAGTGGTTACCCCCTCGGAAACTTGTTTAGCGCATTGTTTTCGTACCATTTCGTATAATTGTCCTCACAGCCCCTGTCCGCGCAGCCTCGGGGGGGGGGGGTCTGGGGGGGGCTTTGCCAAATAATAAATTACAACAACTAAAGACCTTCTGTTAAGGTTGCGTCCAAGGTGCAAAAATCTCAATATGCATAACGATAATACTAAAATACCCAGCGCAAACAGTCATGCAGTGTTTGACGCGACACAAACTGATTATTGACATTTAGAAAAATTATTGGCATTTAGGATACGAATCTTTTTCCGTTAGTTTCCAAGTTTCATGATTAAAAAGATCATGTCGTATTATTAACGTATACCAAAGATTTATAGAATCGTTATTAATTTTATTATATATCTCAATTGCGCGAATCTCAAATATGTTTTGTAAAAATTATGCATAATATTCCTATGCAAGGATACTTGTTTAATTATTTCGTCCTATTGCTCAAGTATAGAAAAATATACAATTTCTATGTGTTTGCACTTTTTATTTAATGAACAGGCAATTAAATATATATGATTCAATTTTCGTCCATGTCTCTTATTATTGACTGACATAGTTTTATACTTAAAATTTTTTTCTTTTCTAAAATTCAATCAATTGAATAGCAAAAACTACCCATGTAGCACAACAGCGCCTGAAAAGCGTTTTGAAAGCGCTACTGCGGGTGCAGGAATTCAGCGCTTTAGAAGCATATTACCGCTTTAAAAGCGCTTTCAAAATCCACTAGAAGACCAGCGCAGGAAAAAATGCAGTTTTATAGCGTTCAAAGCGAGCTCAAAATCCGTTCAAAAAGCGCATTATAAGCGCATTATAAGCGCGTAGATTAATATAGTGTGGGAAACGTTATTGAAATAAATAGTCATGAAATAATACATAATATTATGTATTTTAATACTGATTTGTTACAAATTGGTTGAAATTTTTATGGCATTTAACCGTCGATAGTTAATTGATAAGCATTATTCTCACATGTCAAACATAATTGGGAACATAATTGGAAATAATCTATTTCGATTTTTTTTACAAACTTTCGCGATACAAAATAAAATAAAATGCTTCTGCGCTGCATTTACGGATAGCCGTGCGAATATCGACTCAACTTGGTTATAACCACTCGTGTACATAACATAATTGGAACATAATTGGAAATAATCTATTTCGATTTTTTTACGAATTTTCGCAATACAAAATAAAATAAAATGCTTCTGCGCTGCATTTACGGATAGCCGTGCGAATATCGACTCATCTTGGTTATAACCACTCGTGTATATAGTCCCGCTTTCGTTGTTACCTGCTCTTGTCACCTGTAAAACAAATTTTTACATTTATACCTGTTTGTTATATAATTTCATATATTTTCCTTTGACAACCTCTATTTTGACATTGCAAAAAACATAACAAAAAAGTATCTGTACCTATAGGGGAGGTAATCAACCTTTGAAAAATCTTTATCATCTTGGCAAATCAACATTATTTATGGCTCTCCTCTTTGAATTACTTCGAAGCCACGTACTTGTGGAGCCTGTGACTTTTGATCTCGAAAAATTTCCTTTATATTGTTTGCCACATGCATCTGAAAAAAGATTTAAAAAATTACAATATTATGCATGAGAAATACTAAATACAGGATACAAGTTGATAAGTTAATCATCATATTTATTAAAAGTAGATCAAGTGTATTTTAAGGGGGGAGCCTCATGTAACCAGTAAAAAAAATCGAAAAAATTTTATTGCACAAATCATTATAGTATAATATCTCTAGATCATGTTCCGAAAGTTCCAGAGCGAAATTCAAACTTGAAATAGGCGATTTTATACCTGAGCGTTACGCAAGTAAAGCGCGCGCTCCGAGAACTTGAAACTTTAAACGCGTTTTTCTCAAAACCATGTTTTTCAAATTGGCGTGCAAGATTACTGATAAACTATTCGACCAATCGACTTGCCCTTTGGCATGCATGTAGATAACTAAATACCATTGTCTTTAAACCTACTTGTTTAATCATTTTACATGAGGCTCTCTCCTTAAGACACAGCAGGACTGAAAGTAAGAGTTTCATGTTATTTTCTCAGAATTTTCAATAACTTACCAATAATGCACGTACCGCACTTTAGTGACTTGATTCCTTTTTTTATCTCTGTCCCTGTCCAATTCAGTTGTGATGCAACCTCAGGAGAGAAAATCTTCTTACATATACTAGTAGCCATCGTGTACCCCTCTCCCAGCTACAACACTAAAATGGGATACCTGTACAGAAAAAAAAGTTGATGGCAAAAAGTTATATTGATGTGTTGAGATGAGTTGCCAAGTTTTCATAAATGCAGGACATTAAATATTTACCGCAAAATCATAGTTGTCGCCGTTTTGGAGAAACAACTCTTATTCATAAAAAGAATTCATGTCACGTAATGGAAGAGTAGGCCATCCTTCTGGTTTTTTGACATTTTCGGCAGTTTGATCTAACAAGGTCCATAATAAGATTCAGTTTATGGTCTACATTTTGAAGATTTCGCGACAGTTCTTCTTGCTTAGAGAAAAACTGCCTTCAGCACAAGCACACCTGTAATTAAAAAATTGAAGCCAACATATATCCAGATAGCAAAACCTGTAAAGACAAATCACATTTTCAAAAGATGTATTATAACGTAAAAGATATATAATAGGATAGTTTTAGTATATTACCCAGTAAAAACAATTTAGTCAAAATGATGTCAGTCATCAAATCGATGAGGAGTAATGATGTCAAAATGAGTAATTAAAATGATGGCAAAATAAATTAAAATATGTTTACACATAAATAATACCGAATTTTATTTGTATTCCAGAAGATGGATTGTGTACTTTAAAACTTTGTGAAAATTACAAAAGTAAGCGAATTCACCAGGTGACCAATAAAATGTTAACCAATGAAATTTTAAATATTCTAGTATAAATTCGCTCACTTTTGTAATTTTCACTGTTTTGAAGTACATAATCGACCCCCAGGTAGGACAGAGAAAGTGATGACGATTTTGACGTCATATTGACATCATTTTATAGTCAAAAGCCTAGTGGCTGTTTTTACCGAGTAGAGTAGTGAAAAAAAAAAAGTGAATAAATGTTACAATTACATATACATTTACCTGCCGAAGATGAAGATATATCTTGATCCAAGTTTGATTCCTTTGCCGTTGAGAGCGCTAAACAAAATCAAAATGCATTAAACAAGACAGTGAGATACAACACAGAGAAACAATATATATCGTACAAACGTATTAAAGCTAGCTATTCAAGCTAATCTGTATTTACCAGTCAATATTTTTTGCACATTCAATGCTGGAGATGTTGTGGCGAGTTTGTTAGATGCGACAGAGCTATGAACGACTAAATGTGGCAGACTGGTTGGATGAGACAGAGCTTGAACGGCTAAATGTAGAAAACTTTGGATCAAGTGCAAGGGCAGAGATTGGACGTTGCCTATAGGCTGACAAGTTGTAACGGACGTCACATCATCTGTATTATCTACCTCATCTGCAATAATAAACAAATAACATGATACACCAGCATATCTCAAAAATATTTCAAATTCCAATAGCGCTTACCTATGGGTGGAGGAATTACTAAAGAAACATCAGGCAGGTTTCTCTCTGATTGTACATTCATATCATACTGGTCACTAGGTCTTTCATTTTCTTCATCTATTACTCCCGGATTCTCTCGCACATGAGCCTCCGTCTCTTTTTCATGCCGTGCTTTCTTTCATCGTTCCTGAATTCTTTTGCGAGCTTTTTCAAGTTCCATATTGATATCTTCTGCACCGCATTTTTTAGGTACTTTTACATTATCATCAACCATTTCTTCCTCTGTGTCTGACCTTTCATCAATTCTCCTCAATTTTTTTGTAACTCTTTGATTTTTCAATCTTTGCAGAGCATTCCGTACAGAGCTACTATTTCTGATTTGAAGATTCTTTTTATAATTAGACTTTGGTGGCCTGGGTAGAGCCTTTCCCTTGGAAATTCGTGTGTGATTTTTCTCCTTCTCTTTCTCCTCCTTTTTTTTCTCTTGCCTCTTCCGGTTTCTTTTTCTGTATCGAGCCCATCTGTATCCTCGGCCATTGGCAGCATTTCTCTAGCTTTCTTATATAAATCTTGAAATAAAACAAGCAACAAATGTTTCAACAGTAAACTTACTAAGAATATCAGATTTTTTAGTTTAGGATATAAACTCACCACAAGTTTTTCGCACTGTACATGGAAGAATTTTCCATGTAACACTGTCTGGATCAACATATGCTTTTACACAGCTTTGCTTTCCTCTTTTGGATTTTGTGGACATGGAACAAAATCATCAAAGATCCACTTGGTTGGGACACAACAGATGTAATTGTTTGTCCATTATTATCTTGTGTTTCTATAATGCTATACTGCTTTATCTAAAATAAAATATAATGTTATAATTTTCCTGCGTAGAAAACAAGAAAAAAAACAATGTTTGCACATATACCGCCAGAACATTTGTTAAGGAGGGTGGTTGCTAGCTCAAATCAATTTGATAAGAATTAGTTCAAATTTATGGAGGATATTCGTCTATGGGAATCTATCGTCCATGCCAAAGTTGAAGACAATTGACTACATAGTTGTCGAGTAATTAATTATTAAAGTTATACTCTTGTCTCTCTCTTATACACGGGCGACACAGCAAAAATGTTATCTAATCTGTAATGTAACTCTCGAAAGCATATTAAAAATGATAAGAATTTAATGAAAATAGGACGTGCAAATAATTCTTCACATATTTAGAAAGAACTTGATCGAAGACTGAAATGATTTGTCTTTATAGTTGTCAAGAAATTGTAAAAATAAAACAGGACCACATTTATTATTTCCACATTCAACGTGAATATAATAACGTATTTGACTTTCAATTGTACAAACACACAACTCTTTTTAAACCTTAAGAAACAGCAATTGACGGAGCATTCTACATATTTATTTGCTAAAATTTGTTTATTTTACGCGACGAAAATGTAACATATATATGCTTTCCCCCTGCCGCGCCGCCTGCCTTGCAGCGAAATGTCAACCAACCTCCTTAACCCCAGACATACTCACTGGGGTGTTACGGGACCCCACGCGAAATTCAAATTGAGCCCCTGCCTTAGGAAGGTTAGTTTTCATACCGAGACCCTAACCATAATTCAGTTTAGTCATCCGGCAGTCGACCTCCGTCATTCAGCGAGTGCGTTAGATCCGTGCAGCAGCTGAAAACCGAAAAAGAAAATTGTTTGGGGTGTCCGTACACCCCAGTGAGTCATTTACGCTCGACATTTACCACAGTAAAGTATATTTCAGATTTTTTGTGAAAATCGGTAACGAAAAATTTATACACTTTATAGCACTCCCCGGAAAATTCTACCCCTGTTTCATATATAATTCTTTAAGATTCGGTCAATTATTTCATTTTTGCTCTTCTTGCACAGCAGCTGATTAAAACTAAAAGTTTTTGTCGAGTTAATTTTACTGTTTCTATATACTTTTTCAACTTTTGACTACCTTTCAAATAAATAATAATCGACAGAATCTGTGTTTTACTTTCCATTTCTTGCGATTTTTCCCATTCGACAGTTTTTCGTCA
Source organism: Temnothorax longispinosus (assembly GCF_030848805.1). NCBI lineage: Eukaryota > Metazoa > Arthropoda > Insecta > Hymenoptera > Formicidae > Temnothorax > Temnothorax longispinosus. The sequence goes on along the minus strand of NC_092363.1, from coordinate 14,081,724 downwards.
TTTCCTCTACTTCAGATGTTCAAAGAAATATATGTTTTTTTTAAGAAACGAAAAAATCGCTTACATGCCCTTGAAGGTTGTCTCGTCGTCTTTCAAAATCCGTTGGAAATTTTAAAATTGGTGAATTTTATGAAAAACTAGAGCATTTTTTATAAAAATAGTCATTTCAGCCCAATTTTTGGTTCTTTTTCTTGTTTTTCGAAATTTTTTTACTGTTTTTTTTTTACTACCGCAACGTGACGACTACTATCGTCTTCCCTATTAAACAACAAACAAAATTATCTATTAAAAAGTTGTCCAACAACAAATAGAAACATTATACACGCGGGACAAGTTTGGGGTATCGTGACACCCCAGTGAGTCATTCACGTATGAGAAAATCAAGTGAGTATGTCTAGGGTTAAAAGTTGTAATAAAAATTATGAAAATTATGAAACGTGTAATTAATTCATAGATTAGATATCAAGTTAATAGAAATTACACGGTGCGTATATATCATAAAACATTGATCAAAGTGTAACCTGCTTGAGCCATTTTTATTTGTATAATTGTATATGTAAACCATTTACTATATAATAAAAGTCCACTGTACACAATCTATAATTTGCGACAGAATTCGAGACAAAATTCTATTTTTAATTTTATACGTTATATAATACAGAATACATATGAATAATTAAAATTTATAAATTGTTCTACAAAAACGCGTGAAATATGCGCAGTGTATAAATACCCGTGAATAGTAAATGACATATCTACTATCAAATTTGATCAATAATCTAAAGAAGAAAAGGAAAAAAAGTATATATGACAATGTCTTGGTCCAGGAAGCAAGTTACTTGGTTATTTTTTTATTAACTGAATATACGAAATATTCTTGCATATACGTAGTAATTTTTTCTTGTTTATAATTAGATTTAATAATATATTTAATATATATCTATATATATAATTATAAATAAAATTATGTCTAAATTCTGTCATAAATTATAGATTGTGTACAGATTTTAAAATAATCCACATACCTCAACGGATAAACAATTATTTTTAGTTGAGAAATTACAAAAGATGGAGCAGAGGAAAAACTGCATATTCCAGTTCCCCACAAAAAAGACAAATGCATTTATAAAGAACGTCAGAGAAATCATAAACAATAAAATTCTCATTCAGATTATATGCAACACAAATCCCTAAATCACTGGATGGCAATGGGTACTCGTACAGATCTTTAGTACCTTCAAAAATTTTAACGATAATTTTCAAGCCGTTAACATCTCCAGTATTTACAATGTTTTGAACCAGCCCAAACATTCCATCCTTGAGGAAAACACAATTATTTGGTTGACTTATAGTCAGAGTATAAGATTTGTGTTTATATCTTTTATACTGCGATATGACTGGAACTATATTGGCTATTGGGCCATTTACATGCTTATTTATAAGACCTCTTGCTTGATTTTTAAGATAATTTGTATCAACTAATTCTCTTTCACATAGCCTACGACAAATTTGCTGGAGAGGCTTGGAAGATGTTTTAATAAGCCTTTTCAATCCACCTAACTTGTTTTCAAATGGATAAGCAAAGTTCATAAGGTTTCCAAACCTCATCACATCAGAAATCAAGTGCAATAACATATGAACGCGTTGTATACAACAAAACCTTTTCCAAAAACTGTGGCACTGTACTTTACAAACATGTCAATGAAATTACTTGCATCAGCCATATGAATGTCAATTAGGGTATCATTGTACAAAATATACATTGCAGTATGAAAAAGCAAAAATAGTTTGTAGACTTCATCTCTTAACACAAACTCAAGTACCACAGGCCCTAGATATAACATCATCAGTCTAAATTCTGTTTTTTTTTCCACTCAGAAAAGCGTCTCAAACTAGGCTTTCTTGAAAACTCAATTGGGATGTAATCTGCAAGATCATTAAGTAAACCTGACAAAGTCTGAATTTCTTGTCCGCTCATGCGAGCTGTAACTGGACCTCTAGCTATTACAAATTGCAATATCCTCTTCATAACTCTTATTTCTAGCAAATGAAAACTATTCATAGGAAATTGTGAAATAAATTTTGTTTGCAGTTCAATAAGGGGAGAATGTGATTCCTGTGTGATGTTCTGGGTCTCTTCGACTATCAAATGACTCATCAATTCTTTCTATCCCAATTTTGGTAGAATAATAAACGAAGCCATCGTAACCTCCTTCCTGATCGCATCTTTCACATCCATCATGTGAGGTAGAACCTGTTTATACACTTCAAATAGGCACGAGCAGGTGCATCACCCAAGTAATACCTAATATCGACATCAAAATATCTGTTTTCAAATACGACACCTTCACGTCTAAGATCTTTAATTTCTTGGATAAAGTTACTTGAATAATCTTGAATTGGTTTAGGTTTTCCCAATCCGTAAAATATTCCAATAACAAATGGCGTAGAATCTACAAAATCTTTGCATCTGGCCAGAATAGGCCAACACTCTTCGGAAACATTTCTATAAACTTTTACGCCATCAACAAAAACATCTAGCATAATTGTGTTACAATTTTTGATGCCATGCTTCAGTTTTGACATGACACCACATCTTGGGCCGACATGGGAATATTCCCCATTAGAAAGCACACTCGGTATAGTTTTCCTTGGAGTTTTCTTCAGAGTTCTCGAATCTCTAGGCAGGGATGAAAAGGTCTCAAAATGTTAAGCAATGCATTAACAGCCACACTGGTAATACTGTATCTATTACTCCACAGTTGCAGAGATCTTGTTAATAAATCATCGTCATCATCTTGTTCATAATGTTCAATATCATCACATAAAAATTCATCGTTATGATGGATGTCATTGAAAACAAATTTTCTGAGAATATCTTCAACTAAATTTTGCTCAATATCAACATGCTGAATAGGAACATGTGGCAAATCGGGCCGCAAATCCTCAAACAAAAAGTCAGGATTGACGTGTGAACAGCAGGGGACAAGGGAGCGGGCAGATCGGCAGGTACATCCCCATCATCGGGAAGCTCAGTTCCAAGTTGAATATGTGCTCGAGGATTTTCAATATGGATTTCATTATTGATAGCTTCCTCTTGTGAAGCATTAAGAATTTCTTGGAGTTGATCTCGAGCAGCAGATGCTGCCTGATGCTTTATGTAGCTCGTTTTAAGAATCTTCTTTGGAGGCATGGTTACTTAATAAACAAAAAAATATTCTCAAGTATGTAATTACAAAAAAAAGTCACTTAAGATTTGAAATTAAATTAAAGAAAGTACTACAAGGAAATAATATAAACTAATGTCATATAACAATGTCTACTGTATATGGAGAATAAATAAAAATCTTTTTCTATATATATAAAACATACAAAAATATTAAGTAAATCTATATTATTATTAAGAAAGAATAAATATCTAAATATTAAAAAAGATTTTTATTTATTTAAACTTATACCAGTCTTTGGTAGTCAATAAATCAAGAGAATCAAGAGAAGGTACACGGTAGTATCTCGTAACAAGTAATACTTACGGAAGAATTCATGAGTAACCACGTCCGAACACGTCAACAATTTCGCTGTTTTGATTGTTATTATTAGCTAGTTGGTATATTAGCTAATCTATAACGTAGCACCATGCAGGTTCCTGTTCCCACTTGTGTTGTCAGGGACGACACAACTAGAGGCAGCAAAATTAAATCTTGGAATAAAAAAAAAAAAACAGAATTAGAACACAAAAACAAATAAATGCATATAATAAATTTATTTGTAGAAATACATAAACTCTGTATCGTAACCTCTGGGTGCGTTCCGAATTTGTACATCAAAACGCAGAGCACTATTTATTCTTCTTAAACGTTCGATGAACATCAAAGACAAATAATATATATACGCTATGCGTCTGATGCGCAATTCGGAACGGACTCTCTGTAAAAAATGCTTGCATATATTACAAGCTGGGGTAATGATACGGCTCATGTACTTTTACAAACGTACATATATATAAGAAACTAGTATATATAAATAAATACATGAGAAAAAATGTAATACTTACAAGAGTATCCACGTCCGAAAACGACGACGACCTTGATGACTAGTCCAGACAATATTTGGTTCAAACTCTCTTGATCAGGGGCTGTACAACCATTACTCAAAATATATGCGTTTATTCCTCTTCTTTTTACTCGTATATATTAACCCACTACCACACGGATGATATAATTAGGTCGTCAATTTTTACAAAATTCTATACCGGACGAAACACAAATAATACGCTATGCGTCTGATGCGCAATTCGGAACGGATGACTCTCTGTAAAAAATGCTTGCATATATTACAAGCAGGGGTAATTATACGACTCGTGTATTTTTACACGCGTACAAATATATATGAGAAACTACTTACAGAGTATCCACGTCCGAAGACGACGACGACGACCTTGATGACTAGTTTAGACAATATTGGTTCAAGCTCTTTTGATCAGGGGTTATACGACCATTACTCAAAATATATGCTTTTATTCCTCTTCTTTTTACTCGTATATTAACCCACTACCACACGGATGATATATTACATTGTCAATTTTCACAAAATTCTATACCGAACGAAACACGTCTTGACGCGTTTGCACACACAGATCGAGACTACGCCGCGGGCCTTGATCGAATAATAACCTCGACGAGACTGATGAACACGCACGCACGTACATACAGACATGTTTACGATTCGCGACTTTGAAAATGACAATCGGACGCAGGCGTTGTGGGCGTGAGTCCGACCCCCCTCCCCCGCCTCTCTCCGTACTCGCGAGTAATGCCGCGTGCACACATATGCATCCCGCACTTGCCACGCTCGAGATACATTACGACGCGGTAGCCAATTATCTATTCTTTCGCTTATACGAAAAAGCGATAAATTAACTGGCTACCGCGTCACGTTTCGCCGTGCGCCAATCGTTGTCGTTATGCAAAAGCCGAATCGCGCCCGTATATATGACGGTATCGCAGCGAGCGTCTGATATATTTAATAAATGTCGTGTTTTAACCCTCCACAAAGACACGAGCAGGGCGAGTCATGTTTTTCTCATGCGAGTCAAAAATTATTTCTAAAAGATTTGAAAGTTATTATAGATGTTTTATACGCGATTTGCACATTTCCACAGCAATTTTAGAGGATGCATTCTCAACAGCGCTTTCAAAGTGCTTTGCACGCGCTCTTGTGCTACGTGCGCTTTCAAAGCGCTTTTTACACGCATGATTGACGAAAATGTTTTTAAATGTTTTGCAAAGTAAATTACATGTTTTCAAGCAACCTTTGATAGTCTTGGAAATAATTTTTGGCACACTGTGAATCAAAATCCATCAAAATAGCCACTTGCCAAAAAAGTGCGTACTGACAGCGGTTTTGGGAGGTGCATTCTCAACAGCGCTTTTAAAGCGCTTTTTACGCGCATGATTGACGAAAGTGTTTTTGAGTATTTTTCAAAGTGAATTACATGTTTTCAAGCAACGTTTTAGTCTTAGAAATCATTTTTGGCACACTATGAATCAAAATCCATCAAAATAGCCATCTGTCAAAAAAGTGCGTAACTGACAGCGGTTTTGGGAGGTGCATTCTCAATAGCGCTTTCAAAGCGCTTTGCACGTGCTGCTGTGCTACATGGGTACGTTATCATAGTCCGAGAGCTGAGGGACCAAAACTGCAAACTGCAACAGTTTTAGAAAGGCTGATATTACAACATTAGGTCATGTATCGGTTGTATATATCAATAGCCGGCCGTCAGTCAGCCAGTTTCGGTAACAGCTGGCGCGGGGGCGGCTCCAAACTTGTGAAAAAAACATGTATGTCGCAACTGTTTTATAAAATCTGAAAATTAGTTTGTAGATGGTAAATCAACCAACAAACTGTGTGGGTGTGGTCAGTCAGCAAAATATTGCAACGGTACGCGTCAGCAGCGCGCTAAAGTCATCAAAAAATTCTAGTTGGTGAAGGTGTTTTTATAAAATCTAAAATTTTGCATACAATTAGTTGATATTATTTAAAACAGGAAAAACATTGTCAGTCGGAATTTTTATGTAACAAACGCCGTCAGCAGCTATAATAGAAGGGCACGCCGCGCGCTTGATTTATATAGCGCGCTCGATGGCGCGGGCTGATTATATTTAATAATAAAATAAATGGTTATATTTAATAATAAAATTAAAATAATTTTTCAAATTAGAATCACTGCTATATACAATCATATACTTTCAGAAGCGTCGTAATTTTCTTCGATATCAGTTACCTCGGACTCTGCATCTGCAAATTAGTAAACATGTAATACATTTGATTAGTTTATTAATGAAAAGAAGACTGACAAATTTGCTTGCAATTATTTATTACCTGATTCATCATTTCCTTCTGATTCCTGCCAACCATTTTCGACTGCAAACTTTGTGGTTGGTATCTTTTGGTGTGCGTGGGTCCAAATATCAGATATACATATGCACTGCGATAAACTTGTTTGATGACCTCAGCTCTGCTGCATGGCGAAAGATTTGACGCATCGTAATTCTTTGCATTAATTTCAAAAGTGTCCTTGTTATTTTTAAATGTGTAGCTTTTTAAAAATATTGCGAGACGAGCTTTATTTAAATTCTTAATTTTTTCGTGACCATACAATCGACAGACAAATTCCTCCATTTTTTTCATTACGCCTGCGCCTGTACGATTATCGTCATTTAATGCGCTGAAATTCGCAAATGCTTTTTGAAAATCCTCCGACTGCACCAACAAATTATATGGACGCTTTTTTCCTTTTCGGAAAAAGGCGGGGTTCTGGTCGCGCAGTCAGCGAAGGCATGTTAAAGCCGGAAGAGCAGCGCAAATCGATTGTCCTAAGCGTTTATGTATCTCACAGTGACGTTGATTATTAATTACTCATATTACCCAGCATGACCCAATTATGGAGTATATCGGTATCAGAGCACTTGATGGAGACGTTAGCATCATAATTAAGATTACAAATCTGTTGGATAATTTTTGTATCGGCTTCTTCATGCGAGGGGCATGAAAAAACTCATCTTCAATGCTCTTGATGACTAGTCCGTTTTCAACGTTGTATTTGTAGCAGTAGTCGAAATTCAGATACACCGTTTTATTGCAAAAATAGGGAGCCAACTCTGCCCTTTCCCAATCCTGTATTAGAAATCCAACTAGAGCTTCCTTGAACTTTTTTTTTTCAAGTTTTTTTGTGAAATCCGCAGGACGTTTCTGTTCTTCTCCGGTGATGTGATGGTCACGCTTCTCACTTGTGTCTCGAAGAGCGTGCTCGTTATCTTTAATAGAGGGTGACTGTCTATTTATAAAAAACGATGGAAACATTTCTACCATGTTGCCTTACCACGGCTTGTAAAATTTGTCTGGAAATGTTACCAAATGTTAATGGTATATCTTGAAAAAAAAAAAAGGAAAAAAAAATCCATCAATCACTTTTTTTTCCAAGCACTTTAACAAAACCGATTTGTCAGTCTTGCACATTGTGCCGCCCAAATGGCATAGGGACAAGGGCACGGGCGTTAGCGGAGAAGACAACATCTTCTCAACATTTATTTTTTGATCCAAAGAAACAGCAAGCAGCCGTCAATGGAATGAGCAAAAGACTGAGAGCTAGAATCAAAGAGCTGATAAGATAAAGAAACAAAAAGCGTGATTAGATGTAATGGAGAAAAAGGACCGTGCTTTTGGACAGTAAACGGAATAAGGCAGGGATGCCCTCCGAGTGCGCTACTATTTATATTGCTGCTGGCGGACTTGAAGGAGGTAATGAGAAAAGGGCAGGAGGGAGGGGTAGTTGTAGGAGATGCAAAAATATAGACGCTTGCATACGCGGATGACATTGTGGCAATTGCAGAGAGAGAAAAGGAAATGAAACAAATAGAAAAATAGAGCAATAGAAAAATACTTTGACAAAAGGAAACAAACAGTGAATGTTGGGAAAACAAAAGTCATGAGATTTAGAAAAGGAGGAGGTAGAGCCAAAAAAGTAAAAGTGGAAAGGAGAACAAATAAAAGAGGTAAAACTAGAATTTTGCTACCTAGGATACATATTTCAAAGAAACAGAGGACAAGAATCACACATAAAGGAGAGAGTAAGAAAAGCCACAGTTGCAATGAGGCAAGTATGGGGTATGGGAAAAAGAATTTTTGGAGGAGACTGGAAAAGAAGAATGAAACTCTTTGACTCGCTGGTGGCAAGTGTGGCGATGTATGGAGCAAAAGTATGGGGATGGAAGGAAAGAAAGAATATAGAGAGGATACAAGAGAGGTTCATAAGATGGACGTTGGCATTAGACTGGTGCACGCCGGGTTATATGATGAGAGAAGAGACTAAAAGAATTAAGATGAGAACAAAAGCGGCTAAAAGAGCAATGAGATACAAAGAAAAATTAGAAAACGGAGGGGAAATGGCAAGAGCATGCTGGAAGGAAATAAAAAAAGGACGTAAGGAAAGAAAAGTCAAAATGGGAAATTGAACGTGGAAAGTTTTACGAGTGTAGAGGATATGCAGCGGAAGAGATGGAAAGGAAAAGAGAAGAAGGGTGGAGTAGCATAGAAGAGGTAGAATGTAGAGATGGAGACATACAAATACAGGAGATGGACGAAAAGATGAGAGAATCAAAATATAATAGATGGTACAAAGAGAGATGGTAGAAATCGCAAGACCAGAGTATCGGGAAAGAAGAGGAAAAGAAAAATCGGTAACAAGGATAGCAAGATTCAGACTGGGAAACGAGATGCGTGGTAAAAAGTACTGGGAATCAGAGGAGAAAAAAAGTTGCAGAGTATGCGAAGCAGAGGAAGAAACTTGGAAACATACACTGGAGAGATGCGCGAGGGAGGGAAGCGATGACATGGGAGGGGGAATAGGGGAGAGAGTAAGAAAAATTGTGAATGGCAACGGAGAGGGAGAGAGATGGATAAAAGTTGGAGGAGAAAAGAGAAAAACAAAATACAGAGGCAGAAAACTGTTAAAGCTATAATATTCTGCTCTGTTTGTTTGATTTGATTTGTATGTATACAATATAAATGAAAATGTATAATGTCTATATGTATGATATATATGTTATGTGTAACCATTTCAAGCCGAAAGGCAGAAATAAATATATTCTATTCTATTATTTCTCAAAATTTTTACAATTTCCAAACCGGTTTCTAAAAATTGGTAACAAAAAATTATCCATTAAAAAAATTGTCCATAAAAAAATTCAGCTTGATATCTACAAGTTTGCGGAAATTGGAGTAATCAGGTATATTTTTTTAAAACAGAAATCGTAAACCATTTTACTATTAGCAATTTTTCCAATTCTATTAGATTCTTTACTTCTTTCTACCCCCATCTATATATACAAGTACCTGACGTCTGTATGTCAGTCTGTCTGACGCAAACTACTTGTTATTTTTCGAAAACGTGGAAAAATTTCGTAACCGGTTTCCAAAAACCGGTCTTGTTCGCTCGCGACAGTCACAAATTGAAGTGACTGGTTACGTCTCCAAAAATTTAAAAAATTTGTGATATCGTCTTCCAAAAAGATTGGTGACAAAAAATTATACACTTTATAGCACTCTTTGGAAAATTCTACCCCTGTTTCATATTCAACTCTTTGAAATTTGGTCACGTATTTCGCGCGAAAAATTAGAAAAACCGGTTTCCAGAAAATCGGTAACAAATCCTACACACCCAACAGATTTCATTTAAAACTAATCGACCTATAAACAATTTAATTCCCGAAAATTATAAAAAAAAAATTTATTCTTTTTTGGCCTTTGCAGCTTGCTCCATTTCATAATTTAATGCTGCTCTTAGCAATAAATCATATCCTGACCGTGTTCTAATGTACATTTTTTTAAAAATCACGTAGATTTTTTTAAACAAAAATTGGAAACGTTTCGAGAAAATCAGTACATTAATGAAAAATTAAACTCGCGGTTTCAAAAAAATCAGCATATCAGGGCCATCGCAACACGTCTTTGAGATTCGGTCACGTATTTCCAGAAAAATTGGAAAAATTTTGGAACCGGTTTTCAAAAAAATCGGTAACGAAAAATTATATACACTTGTGCAATTCCCGGGAAATATATATTCTCTACCCCTACTTTATATACAATTCTTTACGATTCGGTCAATTAATTCCCAAAAATTTCGTAACCGGTTTCCAAAAAAATCGGTAACAAAAAATTGTACACTTTATGGCACTCTCTGGGACATGTATATATTCTACCCTTACTTTGTATACAATTCTTTGAGATTTGGTCAATTAATTCTCGTAAACTTTGAAAAAATTTTGGAACCGGTTTCCAAAAAGATTGGTAACAAAAAAAGCAGCGACATTTTCATTCCCGGAAAATTCTACCCCTGTTTCATATACGTTTGGTAAAAATTCGGTTCACTAACGATCGAGTAGTTTGCGTACATACAGACAGACAGACGTGACATATATATAGATAGATATATATATATATTGGGCATATATATATATATATATTTGTTTACGTTCTATTCCCATCAGTATCGCACTAAAGTATTATTGACCCGTGATCTAATCCGAAATTATTGCAAAGCAGAATTTATGACAAAATCTCGTGAATGCGAAACAATATTTTTAATCAAGACGTTTTATGCAGGGCGCACGCAAAGAGATGAATACATTATCAGTGCTTTCAAATAAAATACTGCGATTGCTCGTGCGCGGCGACGCGGTATCTTAGTTTTAGAAAATAAACAATGACAGACGACGCATGTGCGTGCGCCAGAAAAGCTGCGAATGAGATGAAAAAAATGAAACTTTTATTAGATGTGCGTACAAAAGTGTTGGAAAAAGAGCAACGGGGGACGCAATAAGGTACAGATTATTATATATAATGACTGCAAAGCGTAAAATGCGAGAGCCAAATTGGAGGCGTCGCGACAGCAAGTGACAAAATAAAAGTATGTCGTATAATATATAGTTGTATAGTATATTATGTGCAATTTGGTTGAAGAAAATAATATTTGAATGGAATATTTTACCATTTAACATCAATAGTGTATTATATCGATATCGTAAAATTTATTTTGTACTCTGACTTTTTTGTAGAATTATGCGCGATATATGTGCGATGACTATCGCGTAAATGCGAGAAAATTTATTCACGTTTCTTTCATTTCTTTTAACGATAAGCTCACGCAAACGTATCCGTAACATTTATATACCTATAGCATAATGGCGTGCCTCTGCAAATCACGACCTTGTTTCTCAAAGCCAAGATAATACTATCCCACGAGCGACGACACGCTTCTATTTAAAATGTCTATTATACAAGAGATGAGGACTCTACTCTTTTCCCCATCCTGCGTTGCAATTTTCTCTCTCTCTCTCGCGCTCTCTCTCTCTCTCTCCTTCTCTCTCTCTCTCTCTCTCTCTCTCTCTCTCTCTCTCTCTCTCTCTCTCTCTCTCTCTCTCTCTCTCTCTCTCTCTCTCTCTCTCTCTCTCTCTCCTCTCTCTCTCTCTCTCTCTCTCTCTCTCTCTCTCTCTCTCTCTCTCTCTCTCTCTCTCTCTCTCTCTCTCTCTCTCTCTCTCTCTCGCGCTCTCGCGCTCGCTCGCCTTACCAAAATATAATCCCTCGTCAGCGTTCCTCAAAATATAATCCCTCGTCAGCGTTCTCCAAAATATAGTCCCTCGTCAGCGTTCCCCAAGATATAATCCCTCGTCAGCGTTCCTCAGAATAAAAAGATATATATGAATATATATATATATATATATATATATATATATACAGAGAGAAAGAGAGAGAGAGAGAAAGAGAGAGAGAGAGAGAGAGAGAAACCTTACATACTGGTGTGTCGTGTGCATGTGCATGTGTTACATACTGGTGTGTCGTGTGCATGTGCATGTGCTTATATACTGGTGTGTCGTGTGCATGTGCATGTGTCACATACTGGTGTGTCGTGTGCATGTGTCATGTGTTACATACTGGTGTGTCGTGTGCATGTGCATGTGTTACATACTGGTGTGTCGTGTGCATGTGCATGTGTCACATACTGGTGTGTCGTGTGCATGTGCATGTGTTAGATATTATTTTATTATTTTATTATTTTATTATTTTTTTCTTTTTTTTTCTTTTTTTTCTTTCTTTCTTTATTAATAATAATAATTATTATTTTTATTAATAATAATAATTAGTAATTATTAATATTAATAATAAAGAAAGAGAGAAAAAAAAGAAAAAAAAAGAAAAAAAATAATAAAATAATATGTAACACATGCACATGCACACGACACACCAGTATGTGACACATGCACATGCACACGACACACCAGTATGTGACACATGCACATGCACACGACACACCAGTATATAAGCACATGCACATGCACATGACACACCAGTATATAAGCACATAACACATGCACATGCACACGACACATGTACAATAGATTTGAGGTGGTGCGAGATTGGTGTGTTTTCATTGAAATTTTATAACGTTTTCGAAATTTCGTCAACGTTTAATAAATTGTAAGCGAAACGTGTAAATATTATATGGAAAATATCCTAAACACACAATCTTATATTAAAGACTTGTATATACTATAATGGAAATGCTCAATAAGGTATAAAGTATCCTTCTATATGGTAACATGTTGCGCTTGAGTAAATTTCTAAATGTCCCATTGGGCTCACCTACTATAAATTTTCTGTTTCAATAGTAATATGGACTTTAATTAACATAATTATATTGTATTTTTAAAAATTCAATCTTTGTATATATATAATTTGTTTATTTCAGTTGCTTTTCGGTCTTGAAAAAGAGTGCTACATGTTTTTAAGATGCGATTTTTTTTTTTTACAATACATTTTATATGACATTTCTTTGCCATCAGTTTCATTTTGTATTTGTACGTTTTTTAGGTCTTTCCTGTGTTTGGTCACTTTCCTCATCCAATCTGCTCTATCTTTCAAAATGTCCAAGATATTTTTGTAATCCCTTAGAGGCTCCACGCAGTCAGATATCAAATGCTCTAGCGTTTCCATTTTTTCGCCACACTTTCCTCCTCACTTTCGCATCTATACCATGCAATCATTCTCTGGTCTCTTTCTTTGTATTTTTTTTGTAGATACCTTGGGATGTGATTTGTTTGCAGCTCTTTGTACTTGACGCAGTACCTTTTCTCCTCTATCCTTTTCTCTTGCTCTGTTTTTTGTCCTTTCCGGTTCGTCATTACTAGTTCTTCCATGTCCTTTGTTCTTTTAGAGCTTTCATTTTCTGTTTTCCTTGTGCTACAGCCAACTTGACTATAATATTGGTTCCTGTTTTTTTTCCCATTTTGTTTTCTTCCCTTTCTGTTTGTTTTGTATCTCTTTCGAGCACTCTGCGATTATTTTGTTTGTTTGCCTTTCTTTTGTCTTCTCTTTGTACTTTGCTCTTTTTTCGACTTTTATCCTAATTTTGTCAATTTTAATTTCTTCTCGTATCAGATATGCCGGTGTGTTAAAATCCAATTCTAGAGTCCATCTTATATATTTTGATTGCAACTTTTCCATCTTTTCTTCTTTTCTCCATCCCCATATTTCCGCTGCATATAAAAAGATGCTTTCCACTAAACTCTTAAACATTTTCATTCTCCTGTCTACACTCTCCCTGAATTTCCTCTGTCCAATATTCCATACTTGTGCCATTGCAATCGCTGCCTTCTTCACTGTTTCTTTTATATGTGTTTCCAGTCCTCTGGTTTTTTAAAAGTAAAACCCTAGATATTTAAATTCCTTGACTTTTTCCAGTCTGTCTCCGTTACATCTCCATTCTTCCTTCTTTTTCCTACTCTTTCCTTTTTTGAAGATTATAATTTTAGATATTTCAGCGTCAAGTATCAATCTTTTCTTTTCTAAATACTTTCGGAATCTACTTCCAGATCCACTATATAAAGCATAAAGAGCGTTGGACTCGTAGGGCATCCTTGCTTTACTCCTTTGGTTGTCCAAAATTTGCTCGTTGTATGATTGTTTACTCTGACGACGTTTCTCATTCCCTGATAAATCTCACCTATTCTTTTCCTGATTTTGTGGCTGATTTCTGTTCTCTCCATTATCTTATTCAGTTTTTCTTTGTCCACCTTGTCAAATGTGGTGCTTAAATCCGCAAAGAATGCCTAGATTTTTTCTCCCTTGTAGACTAATTCTCTGTTGTTGATGTAATTCAAAAAAAAAATCGTCATCTATCGTGCTTCTCTACCTCGTCTAAATTCTGGTTGCATTTCTGAGATGATGTGTTTGTCTTTTACTTTGGCTTTCGGTCTTTCTTCGAGTACCATTGCGTATATCTTGTACGCCGAGTTGAACAACGTTATTCCTCTATAATTTTCTAAATTTTTCTCATTTCCTTTTTTGAAGATTGGGGCAATCACTTTTTCTTTCCATCTTTCCGGCAGCCCCTCTCCTTTCCATACCCTGTTTATAATTTCTTTTAACCTTTATTACCTTCCTGCTTCCATACTTATTTTTCGAGTCCATCTTTTCCTGGGGCTTTCTTGTTCTTAAAATTAGCCATGTGTCTTTGTATTTCCGCTTCAATTATCTCGTTTTCATTCTTTTTTTTCTCGTAGTTATATTTTCCATCTTCTCTCTTCTTCCATCGACGTCTGCATTCGCACTATTTTCTGTGGAATAAATATGTATTCTAATCGGCAGGTGGTCTGATTCAATTCTCTCCTCCACCAAAAAATCCACCATGTCTTTTCTAGTTTCTGCATCAACTATCCCGTAATGTATTATCGAGTTACCAAACGCACCTATATACGTCCATTTTGCTACTTTGTCTCCTTCCATGTTTGCGCATAGTATATTTCTTCCCAGCCTGTATCCGCACAACCCCTGTCCGCGCAGCCTCGGGGGGGTCTGGGGGGGCGAAGCCCCCCTAGTCACCCAGCCTCGTTCCACGCGGCCTTGGGGGGGGGTCTGGGGGGGGGGCAAAGTCCCCCCCAGAAACCCCAAAAAACTGTCCGCACAGCACCTGCCCGCGCAGCCTCGGGGGGGGGGGTCTGGGGGGGGCGAAGCCCCCCCCCAGCAACCTCAAAACACTGTCCACACAGCCCCTGTCCGCGCAGCCTCGGGGGGGTCTTCATTGCTTCTCAATGGCTGTTGAAATGTTATCTTTCGAATGACAAGGAATATTAACTCCAATATTCAACTCATTCCACAATTTCATGTTACTCGAGCCCATGTCGCATGTTACGGCCACAACAATATAACCAATCGAATAAAGATTTTGTATGATACTGAACAAAATGTCGTGGGACATCGCTACGTCAAAATTATAAAATACAGGTTGTCTCCAATTTTTAAACAAACCCCTAGCCATTACAAATTGGCACGTTTTAAAAGGCCCATAAATTTTCTGTTGCTTTCTTTCCAAGTCTAATTTATTCGAAATATATATCTCGTCAAAGGTAAGAACAGTTAATTTTTCCGTGATTGACAAATTACATCCTATACTCGACATAATGTTGAAAACATCATGTAAAATTCCAGGCCAAACGCTGAACCGATCAATCCAATTTTGCAGCGTTGATGCACACGGTAATGGAAATTTTTTTACATTTCTTAAATACCTGTAAGCTTTTGGACTTAATGCTCTTAATGAAATGGCTGGTGTAATATCTTCAGCTGACCATTTGACATGACTCCTTGTCGATGACATTACCATTTTAATCTGGCCAGGTGTAAATACCTTACGCAGAGCATCAATGGCTATTGTTTCCGCCTCTTTATGCCTATATTCTTTGCCATTTTTTCAACTTCTGTTTGCAACTATGTAACTTGTATACTTAAACTTTGATTTTTTTCTTCTAAGAATTCTTTTTCTTCTAAAAGATTTTTATTTTTGTTTAGGAGTTCTTGGTTCCGTTTCTCTGCATTTCTTAATTGCATCAATAACGTTTCGACATCAACATTTGCATTATTGCCAGTCTCTTGCATTCTGTAAAATACATAATACTTTTCATAACAATACATACTAACAAATTAAATATGATTCGAACCTATTAAATAATAATTTTAA
Source organism: Temnothorax longispinosus (assembly GCF_030848805.1). NCBI lineage: Eukaryota > Metazoa > Arthropoda > Insecta > Hymenoptera > Formicidae > Temnothorax > Temnothorax longispinosus. The sequence continues at coordinate 14,065,652 of NC_092363.1, read as the reverse complement.
AGAAACATTTAATTACATACATCTCTTGTTGCACCGTTTTATTTTGCTCTTCCATACTTTGTATAGCGGCTTTATTTAAATTTTTTGCAACTTCTTCCATATCTTGTGTTTTGTTTGTTTCCACATTTATTACAATTTCTTCCCGCGATAAACGCTGTTTCTGTTGTGCGTATTGCACAAGTTCTGTGTATGTTGGAACAAATGACTTAACCCTTGTTTGCCACACTGGGATCAAATCAACCCCACGACCATATTCCCTTAATTATAAGTACCGAAACCTATGGGGAGCGGGTCTATAGCGACATCTGTCAATAGTTCGAGCATGCCACTATCCCCTCAAGCTAGTGGCATTACGCCGGCGGCCGGGACCGTTAGTCTGTCTGTGGCAGTCGGTCCAAAGCGCAGTGGGATCACCTGCACCCCAGTGTGACAAGTAAGGCTAAATTCTTGAAATTTCAGTGAATTTTTTTTACACTGTATTTCGACATCAGAGTGAAGAATAAGGTTGGTACATCATGTATGACGGACCAACCTTATTCTTTACTCTGATGTCAAAATACAGTGCCAAAAAATTCACTAAAATTTCACGAATTCAGCCTTACTTGCCACACTGGGGTGCAGGTGATCCCACTACACTTTGGACGACTTCCTCTATGAGAAAGCAAAAAGGAATTAAAAAAAAAAAACTAAAATTGATTGTAATGCTTCTTTTTTATTGTTTATAACATGAAAGTTTAATTTATACAATAAATATTATAGCATATTTTGATTATAACACAAAGTTCATTTTTTCACGAAATTCCTTCCTTCATTTCTCAAAATAAATACCTTTTTTTAAAGGGCCACTAAACTACTATTTTTTTTCTTGTAGTACTACATCAGTAGAAGACTCACCTAAATTTTTAGCCATTTTTATGAAAAAATAAAAAAATTATGAATTTTTTTGTAAAAACAGCCATTTTTTCATTTTTTTGGGGCTATTTTAATTTTTTTATCATACATAATTTTAATTTTTGGCTATATAACCTACATCACTTTTAAAAGTAAGCTTTTAAGAAGTTCTAAAAAAATTGGCAAGTTAAAATATTGAATAGCTTATTTGTTATAACAATTTTTGTCGCTGGGGTAGATTCCACCCCAATGTGGCAAGTACGTGACGTCTACAGAAGTGTGGCAAGTAAGGGTTAACTCTGAAAGAATATTATAAGGCATTAATTTCATTTGTACATTTATATATATAGATACACACATGTTAAAATACTCACGGTACTTTAATTTTTTTGTTGTCTTCTTTGCTCTGCGACATATCTTTTCGCTTTTTTTCTAGATTTAATGTTGGAACAGATCCCTGTTTCAACCTTAATACTTCTTTAGCTGGTTTATTTTGTAATCGTGGTTTTGTCTTCTCAAGCATCAAACAATTTTCATCAAAATGGATTGCGCATATCCTTGCTGTAAGCATATTATATCATAATATAACACATGCAATAATGACATTGTATTGAGTTGGAAGTTAAAACATTAACTTAATTATCATTTTCTTTACATTAACTTACCCGAATCAACTTTCATATCCGTTTCTTTTCTTTGGCAGGCATTAAGCCATTGCTGACGAATAGATGTTTCTTTAAGAAAAGTAAAATACTTAATTCCTTTCGTCCCATTATGATTCGTACGATTCTTACAATTTTTTATACAGCACGTTGGCATAGCTTCTCCGCAAAAATAGAATATCTAATATCACACAATGTAACCTTTAACTGTACTTCACAATACTATGGGAGGAGCCATATTGCTTTTGGCATCTTGGATAAAATTCTGATTGGTCAAAGAAAATGACGACTGCGCATCCTCGAAACTGTTACACCTGTCTTCTAACACCATGGATTTATATAAGAGTGTAATAAACCCCATTCACAAAACATATCGTTGTGGGGACTTGAAAATAGCTTCTCTCACCCAACCCCTATCCACGCAGCCTCGGGGGGGGTCTGGGGGGGGCGAAGCCCCCCCCAGTAACCCAGCTCCTGTCCGCACAGCCCCTGTCCTCGCAGCCTCGGGGGGGGGGGTCTGGGGGGGGCGAAGCCCCCCCCTAGTCACCCAGCTCCTGTCCGCACAAACTCTGTCCGCGCAGCCTCGGGGGGGGTCTGGGGGGGGCAAAGCCCCCCCCAGTGGGGGGGTTGGGGGGGGCGAAGCCCCCCCAATGAGCGAACCGCTTAAACCTAATTTACAATTACAGCAATTGCAAAGCTCATCGCTGTAATTTAATAATAGTTATGTTGGCCACGTGTTTTGTCGGGCGGTAAAAGCAGACTGCAACGTTCAAGATTTTGGTCATGTCAAATACGTTATGGTAGTAGAGAGTTTTCCCTGTAAAACCTTTTTTAAAACTTTTTTTACGTTACGTATTCGCCGAGTAGTTGCAATTAAAAAATGGGCAAAAATTTACTGACAAAAAGAAATTTCCCAATTTTTTTTAGCACAGTATATATAAGAGAGTAATAGTAAACGACAAAAATGTAATAAAAACGCAGCCTCTGTTTTTATATCAATCATTTATTTTCTCCATACAAATTATAAACATGTTTTTCAAATACTGTACATGTACAGAGTTTTATTATATTTTTAAACTTTTAATTTAATGATACATCATTTTATTTATTTATTTATTTATTTATTTATTTATTTATTTATTTTTCATTTACTCGTTAAAACAGCTACTTTGATCCTCGATTCGTTTCATTTATGATAATAATATACAGGTAGATTTTTTTGTTTCTTTTTTTTCTCTCCGATCATCATCATTTTTACAATCAAGCTCACGTCTTTGATATGGCAGTTCCAGGATATGAATAAATAGAATTTAAAAGAAATGTAATGACATATATATAGGGAAACGAAATATATAAGAAAGATTGGATATTTCGTAAATTGGACGCTTTTCCGGATTTTGCACAAATAAAAAACTTGTAAACAAAAATTTAGACTAATAAAAAATTAAAAGGTTTAATCGTAATATATGCAATTGCGGAAAATTATAATTGACAATATTTTATAATATTTGAACGTACACAATAAGGCTTCAGAAGCCAAGTGGGATCGTGCATGTGCGTATATAATGTAAACATAATCCAATTTTCCGTAAATGCTTCATCACGTGTATTAAGCTGGGTATACGCACTTGGCGAACAAACAGCGAATGTTTGCTGCATGTAGCAATTTGAAATTTTTTATTACATCTGTCAAATAATGACAACAAACGTTTACGTTCGCTGTTTGTTCGCAAAGTGTATACCCAGCTTTAGTCAATAAAAGTCTGCATCTCAATTCTTTTCTGATTTTTTTATGATTCTTATGTAGGTATATTTTCAATTCTCAAGTTCCGTCAAAATATACATGTTTATGTTTATACTTGACAAAGTAATGAAATAACTGAATGTGTGTGTGTTTGCGCGCGCGCTTTACTGCAACACTTGCTACACAATGACATAACTGGAAAGAAACAAAAGTTTTGCTCAAGTTTTGCAATTTAATCGAATTAACAAAATGTTTTTGACATATAAATTTGGTGATCGATTAAGCTCTCTTGGAGTTTACTTGATAACGATTGAAAGCGTTTGATCCTAATAATCTTTATTTCTGACGGGACACCACGTGCATCGCGACGTAAAGCCGTGCGTGAGATATTTCAGTTATAGCGGCCGGCTGTGCTGAGATCACTATCGCAAGGTTGCCGGCTGGCAACCTACAGCACTTGTTACTTTTAGTCGTTTTCGTCCTCATCCTCGCGCGCTCGTCCCGCGAAAGAACGAATGTAAACGCAGACACCCCGCGCTACCCGCTCGCGCTCTCCGCGTACGCTTTATAATTGATCCGCACCGCGCTGCACCGCGCGAGAGAACGGAGAGAACGCAATTCCAGTTTCCCGCTCGCATACCTCCCGGTGCATTCACGCTCGCGCCGCGGCCGGCGAGTCCCTCGGACGCTGCGACGCGAGCTGAGGCTCCCGCGGGCGACGATACACAGGTGAGGGACACATCTTTACGCTTTTCCTTGCAATAGTATTTTCATATTTTCGCGATTCGCATTTCTTCAGTCGTATTCAAGGGTTCAACATCGAAAACGAGAAATTTCCCGTTTATTGCTATACATGTAAATTTTTTACTATTAAAATAAATTCTTTACATGCCATCGGCGTGCACACGACAGTATATACGTTATGTAAAATATACTGAAAACTCTTTTACTATTCGATATTGGTAAATTGATAAAATTATACAGTAGCAATCAACTCAATGTATTCTATATTTCTGGGGAAAATAAATCTTGTGATTGCTGATTGATGGACATTTGTTCTATTCAATCCACGAGCCAGAGGGCGCAAGTCTTTGATATATTTTATCGTACTTTAATCTATATTATCGTACATGCATGATGATGTACAAAAAAGCAAACTTGTTTCGATATACGTGTGAGAAAAACCTTTTATTTCTCATGTTGGAATTCAATATTATTGTCCAAGCGTTTCTACATTGATATTAGTATCAGTTTTTATATTAATATTAGTATAAATCATTATGCCAATCAATATCATTGATTAATTAGCAATGCGTTGTATTAATTTGAGATTTTATTATCAAATACCGGTAAAAATTTTTTCATGTAAAAATATAGAATCAACATGTATAAATGTGTATAAATTATGTATAAATATATAAATATAAAATTATATAATATATAAATAAAGCATGTCCATATATTACGTTTTCTTGATTTATCGTAAAAAAATTGTTGATTCTTTTAAAAGGTTTAAATAAATAGTAAATACCAAAGTTTTAGGAAAAGAATCAACAGTATAAAAGTTAAAGGTACAAGCCTTTTGCCTCTTGTAAGTTTGGACCTGTTTCTTTTATTGTTGGAAGAAATCAGCATCAACATTATTCAATATAAAATTACTTTTTTTTAGCACAAGAACAAGAAAAATCAATTTTCTTATAGCTTTTCGGACATTGAATACAATCCCGTTTGCCAAATTGCTCTACTTATTACGTCACAATTTTGAGAAATTAACAAGTTGCAAAAAAAAAAAACTATTTTTATGTATTTTGGCATGTTACAACTATGATATGTGACGTGTTGGACAAGTTTTTAAGCATTCAAAATTAAGCATGTTGTTGGGACTTTCTGCTCTTAAAAAAAACTTATAGTGTCAATTATGGTTAAAATTAAAGATATTAATAATTAACGTAAAATCTATAGAGTCAAAATTGCATCCATTAAGCATCTATATTCTTTAGTCATGTTATTCAAATTCAAGTTTTTCATGTCGTTGAATACTAATCTAATTTTAAAATGGATAAATTCAAAATGACAGAGCCAATATGGCAATCGTCATAATTACAAGTGGTCAAATTTTTACTTTTGATATTCATCATATTGGCTCCGTTATTATGAATTTATCAACTTTGACATTAGATAAATATTCATCAACCTGAAAAACTCTTGAGCGTTTGATCGACAATGTCATTTAAGGATATTTCATAGATCCTTAATGGTCTCTGTGTAAAATATTATTAATAAACAACATAGAGTCTCAACTTGAAAAAATAAACATTTTTTAATTCAATTCACATAAAAAAGTGTCTATTCATTGCTCAAGTTGAGAGATTCCATGTTAATCATTATCATCTTTTACTATAATCGACACAATAAATTCCTTTCAAGGGTGAAACCCAACAAAACTTGACAATTTTTATTGCAATAAAACTTGGCCATTATGTCACATATCGTAGTAATATGCCATGATGATGATGATAAATTTTTTTATTCCTATAGAGTGGAACATGGGGTCTTGACGAAATCGCGCCATCCATCCCTGTCCTGTGCCAACGCTTTGGCTTTAGTGGCTTCACCCCAGGTCTTGTTAGTCGTCTTTAATACTTTTTCGATGGTTCTTTGCCAGGTATTTCTGGGCCTCTGCCTCTTCTCCTGTGGGTTCCAATCCAAGGCTTGTCTTGCCATATTCTTTCGTCGCTTACAAAGAGTATGACCGATCCATTTCCATTTTCTTTATACAATCTAGAGTTTGATGGGGCTCTGGTTTGTAATCTCCCACAGTTTTTCATTGGATATTACATTAGCCCACCATATTCCTATAATGTGACGTAGGCATCAGTTTACGTAGGACTAGAGACTGTTTAAGATGTTGTTGTTCATTTTCCATGTTTCGCAGCCGTAGAAAAGGACGACAGACTTGACGTTGAAATTAAAGATTTTTATATTTGTCTTCTGCATAATTTGCTTTGAGCGCCAGAAGGGTCGCAGCTGAGCAAAAGCCGCCCTAGCTTTATTTACTCGGCTCCTAATGTCCGCCGCCGTACCTCCCTCCGTTCAGGCCCACCATGCTGCCGAGATGGTAGAATTCTGGTACTCTCTCAATGTCGGCCTCCCCCAACCTCAGTCTTGAATTATTCCGGGGATTAATCCGCGCGCTCTTTGGTCTTTTTATTGTTGATCTCTCAAGTCCGATGCTGGCTGCCTCAGTTTTTAAATTGTTGAGCTTTGCCTCCATGTCTTGGAAACTTGTTGCCAAAAGACAGAGGTCGTCCGCAAAACTGAATCCCGCGGCTTTGGTTTGTTGATTTACGAAGCGTGCAATCCAGTGTCATAATAAACAGGATGGACGAAAGGAGACAGACATCCCTGCTTCACCCCAGACTCTACGGTGATGGGTGGTGAGAGCGTCCCGCAGTGTTCCACCAGACACGTATGTGGCCCAGACCAAACGTATGATTTTTTGAGGGATGCCAAATAACGACATTGCCGTCCACATCCTCTCTCAATCAAACGAGTCAAAAGTCTCAAGTCGACGAATAGGGTATATAATGCGGCCTGGTGTTGTGCAATTTGTTCAATTATAATCAGAGTGTGTTGATGTGGTCGGTCGCGTGGATCTGCCTTCCCTGAAACCAGCTTGTTCCTCTCGTAACATATCGTCAACTGGCTTTCGTATCCTGTTCAGGATGATACGTAGCAGCATCTTACCGCATACCGGAGCAGTGTGATTCCTCTCCAGTTATTGCAGTCTGATTTGTCTCTTTTTTTTTTGGCAGTTTAATCAGGGGGAACCCCCTGGTTCCACTCACCGGGAAGAGTCTCCTCGTCCCAGACCCTTCCCAGCAGCGGCTCCAGGATGTCAGTCGATATATAGCTCAAGTTTGTCTTGAGGATCTCAGAAGCGATATTGTCAATGCCTGGTGCTTTTCCACCTTTCATCTCTTTGATGGGTTGAATGATTTCGTCTTTGGTGGGTGCTGCAATACTGATTTTGGATTTGTCCGTGGTTTCAACTTTTTGCACGTCTGCTGTTCTTGGTGCGGTTGTGGCATTGTTAAGAACCGCAAAAGTGTTGTGTCTCCAGCGCTCGATTTGTCGCCGCTCGGATGTTGGGAGCGCACCGTTCTCATCTTTGATGGGTCCGTCCGTTCTACAACTTTTTTTTTTTGATAGGCGCTTTGTTAAAGCGTAGGGGAGACCGGGGCGGGTTGTCACACTTATCAAATACTGATTTTTAAAAAAATGTTTGCAATATTTTCTAATATTGTATAGTACTTTTTTATGTAGCTACATTCTTTAGGTATAAGAAGAAAATATTAGACTTGCATATATTTATACACAAAAAAGTTGATTAATTCTAAGCAAGATTGTGAAAATGTGACGACTTGAGGCATACCCAGGGTTGGTTGTCACACGACTCTGGGTTGGTTGTCACATCTTTTATATAGAGGAAACGACAATCAATTCCTGTTTTAATCTTTTCCTGCCATTTTATTTTTCATCCAGGATGCAGGCATATCTCAATTGAATTATTATTGCAAGCTAGATTATAAGCAAAAGTTTTGATTTCCTTGGGAGAGAGACCAAAATAAATATCCAAAGCACGTAAAATGTAATTTACCAATTCTTGTTCTTGAGACTTGAAAAAATCTGTCTAGCTCTAGTAGCAATATTTTCACATACATGGTCTTTTTCTGGAATCTTCTTGCAATAGCGAGCTAATGTACGATATCAATGATTGATATCAAACTCTAAAGCAACTTGTCGGATTGACAGGTTAGCTCATGTATTTTCACAGCTCTGACAGCCAAGCATAATATCGAGTCGAGTTGTACCTCTAGCTGTTTTTCTTTCGCAATTTCGAGCCATAGAGAAAAACTACAAAAATCTGTCTAAAAACACTATTTTATCGCGTAATCGCTTATTGTATACGGATAAGGGCTAAAGCACGTTGGTTCGGCAATCATTTCACACGCATGCGTAACCTCACGTAACCTACAGCGCAGCCTGCGCAGCAGACGAAATACGTGACAACTAATCCCATCTCATTTGAGACACCTTACCACAAACGGTCATTTTAAACAAAGAATATTATATTTATAAACCATGTTGCAATAACGGTCAACTAAATACAGGAAAAATTACCCAAACTATAATGTTTCTTATGACTGAAAAAAAAAAAAAAACTAGTAATTCCAAAAACCAACGGAACAATAAAAATAGAGACAAGAACAATTTACTCATGACCTCCAATTTTTTCAAGTGCTCGTAATCATCACATGCAATGTTTTACAAACGAGCAATTTCGTACATCCGACAAACACGACTATAAAGAAGAATATTCCACTCAATCCATCAAGTGAGATATAAGCTTTGTGACAACTTGACCGTGTGACTTTTAGCCCCGGTCTCTCCTACAGCTACAAGTTGCCAACGTTGGCTGCACTCTGCGCTCGGGATGCCAGTTGTTTGGTATATATAGTTTCTTGTCTCTTTGTATTTTTTTTTCACGTTCCTGTTTGCTGTTGTGTTTTCTGCGGCGGCAGCTGTCTTTTGGGCTCTCGTGCGACTGCTGTTCACTACATCTTTCTTTTCTCTCCGTGTTTTGATGGAGGTCCAGGTGTCTTTTGAGATTTCTTCTTTCCTACCCGAGTCCCAGTGGCCAAGAGTCGTTTTGCAGGTATCCATCAAGAAGGTTCGTTTTCGACACTCTCAGTCACCATCAATCCCGCAGTGTTCCGTGTCTGCGAGAGCTTTGAATTTGTTCCGCAGTTGCAGTTCAAACTCACCCTTGACTTGGGGTGACTAAAGTCTGGCAATGTTGAACCTTCTTTTTCTCGTTTTTGCCTGATTTTTTATGGCCATGATCTTTAGGCGTATTGTTGCCATCATGAACGAGATGACGGTCTGTTCCCACATTGGAACCGCTCCGCGTTTGTTTCGTACATCGAGCAGCGAGCTCCTCCATTTGCGACTAATGGCAAAGTGGTCGATTTGGTTTTTTGTTTGTTGATCTGACGACACCCAGGAGACCTTGTAGCATGTCTTGTGTGGAAACAGCGAGCCGCCGACGACCAGGTTGAAGGTCCCGCATACCTCAATCAGCCGTTCCCCATTGTCGGCCCCCGCGCGACATCTCTGCCGATTTTTGCATTTAAATCTCCCATGAGCATTATAATGTCTCTCCTCTTGATGCGCGCCAGAGTTGCATCGAGTTGGTTGTAAAACTTGTCCGTCTCTTCTGTACAGTGGTTCTGTACATCGGTGGGCGAGTAGCATTGCACAATGGTGACAGGGCGGAAACGCGCGGGTTCTGAAACGTGCGGTGATAATTCGGTCGCTTACAAGGGTCCACTCCATTAAGCTATTCTTGGCTCACCGCGTCTCTCAAGTCCCACTCTGTTGACGTGAGGCTGGTCGTCTTTCTTGCCCGAGTAGATGAAGCTCATTCTGCTCCCCGCTCTCGTTTCTCCGAACCCCGTCCACCTTGTCTCACTCACAATCAGACCCACCAGAATCTCCACCTTGCATCATCTTTCCATCTCAGACCCATCACCTCACGTAGTTGGCCGTTTCCCACATGGCCTCAACATTTTGTCTAGTTTCAGTTAAAGATTTTTTGTTCAGGTGTGCGGGTTATTAGCCCACAGCACCGCTCCCAGGCTGCGAAATTTTTCTGCCAGAGTTGGTCTTCTTTGGCTGATTTTGGTCCGCTCTGGGTATTTTATTTCCCCGGTACTCTCAATTTCTAGCGAGCGTGTTCCCCTATCCGTCACTTGGGGAGGCGCCCGATAAGAAATCAGCACACGGGATAATGTGCCATAATACATCAAAAAATAGCCTTTCTTGCAAATTTCTCTACATTGAGACGTGATGGAGCAATTTGACAAACGACGGGATCGTATTTACTATTTAGCTAAAAAGCTATAAAAATATCAAATGAACGCGTGGTCGCCACGCGCGTTACAAGTGAAACTTTTTAAGGCAAGGCTTTGCCATAACTTTTCTGAAATTAATACAAAAACAATACAATACGGAATTTGTCACTCCAACCCGCCCGCAACTCGAAAATATAGTGGCTGTTTTCCAACAAGGTGACACAGTGCGACACTGTGCAAACACTGTGTCAAACTCTACACCGATGCTGTGTCGAGATGTGCTTCGCTGTGTCGTTGTTGGAAAGCACCGTGTCTGACACTGTGCCACACAGTGTCGCCAGTGTTTTTTGCTGGAAAGCACCCAGTGTTACACGCAGTTCTCACTATATCCGTCTCGCCAGTGCCGTACGCCTGATTGAATGTTTGTGACGCGTTTTCGAGTCGCAAAATCGAATTTACTTACCGATCCAAAAGGAGTTTCACTTTGTACGCCTGTTGGTCGAATTTTCGTGACACTATTTCGTGACGTTTTTTCGTGTCGCACAATCAAACTTTTTACCGTGCCAAACACAAGTTTCATTTTGTGTCGCGAATCAAACTCACTACCGTGCCTAAAAAAGTTTCACTTCAAAAACTATTACTTTTGTTTTCGTGTATTTCTTGTTGACAGTGTAATCACCCCATCATGTTTTCGTCCCACCATCTTTTATAAAAGTCTTTACAACTAATATAAGCCTCTATAGTT